>NC_086249.1:106292098-106467282 GCF_021018805.1 Prinia subflava | reverse complement strand
CTTCTCCTTCTCCTTCTCCTTCTCCTTCTCCTTCTCCTTCTCCTTCTCCTTCTCCTTCTCCTTCTCCTTCTCCTTCTCCCTTCTCCTTCTCCTCTCCTTCTCCTTCTCCTTCTCCTTCTCCTTCTCCTTCTCCTTCGTCCTTCTCCTT
The DNA here is from genome assembly GCF_021018805.1 of Prinia subflava. NCBI lineage: Eukaryota > Metazoa > Chordata > Aves > Passeriformes > Cisticolidae > Prinia > Prinia subflava. The sequence continues at coordinate 106,467,134 of NC_086249.1, read as the reverse complement.
TCTTCTCCTCTCCCATGGAACACTTTGGGCTGGAAGGGACCTTAAAGATCATCTCATTCCACTCTCCAGATTTGTTTATTTTTCATTTCACCTCTTTCATTCTCTTTTAATTGCTGAGTTCATCACTCTGGACAATCCTGCTGGGGCCTGCTGGATCCTGGGCTCTCATGGTGGCCCCACATCACTGCCCTCATTCCAAAGGAGCTTTGGGTGCCTGAAACGTGAACCTTTATTTTATTATTATTATTTTATTATTATTATTTTATTATGTAATTTTTAAAACCTAACTGAAAGGGCTCCAGGAGCATTTGGACAGGGTGGGATGACAAACTCCCTGTTCCTTTTCCTCCATTCCTGCTCGTGCTCCTTCCTGAGCTGCTCCCTGTGTCCCCCCAGCCCACCCTGGCTGAGCTGTTCCTGCCAGGACAGGGGTGACAGGAGTGTCCCTCAGAGGGGCCTGGCTGGGACCTGCTGAGCTCCTCTGCTCCAACCCTTCAGCTTGACATCCAGGAGGATTTTCTCCCTAAAAAGCAGGAATTTGGGGGTGCTTCCCCCTCCTCTGTCCCAGCAAAGGCTGTGCCCTTCTCAGTAGGACCTGGGCACTTCTTCCACACCCACCTCCAGCTGCAGGTAGAACCTGATGATTTTTAAAGTTCTTTCCGACCCAAATCATTCTGGGGTTCTCTGATTCTACTTCCCTGGTGGATCCCAACATCTTTCCATTTCCCCATGTTTCCACAGGGATGGGGAAGGAATTTTTATAAGGGCACGTACAGGACAAGGGGGAATTTTAAACTGCCAGAGGGCAGGGCTGGACGGGATCTTGGGAAGAAATCCTTCCCTGGGAGGGTGGGGAGGGGCTGGGATGGAATTTCCAGAGCAGCTGTGGCTGTCCCTCGCATCCCTGGCAGTGCCCAAGGCCAGGTTGGACACTGGGGCTGGAGCAGCCTGGGACAGTGGGAGGTGTCCCTGCCATGGCAGGGGTGGCACTGGGTGGTCTTTAAAGCCCTTCCAGTCCAAACCATTCCATGATTCCAGCCTCAGGGATCCTGGGGTGTGGGATGCAGGGGTGAGATTTGCTGTGCCTGTCCATTCTCCAAGACAATGCCTGTGGCCAACCAGGAACATGGAAATCCATCCCTGATTTCCAGGCCCTGGCCTGAAGCTCCACATCAAACCCCAACCCTCATCTCAGCCTCTCCATGATCCAGGGGGGGATTTGTGGGATACACAGAGGGGGGAACCCAAACCAAACAAGTTATTCCTGCAGATTTGATGAAAGGTTCTTGGGCCAAAGGGTTTCGCCTGAAACCCAGGAATTTTTCCTTCCCTGCTCCAACTCCTACATAGCCAATTGTGTGTGGTTTGTGCTGTTGCTGTGAACATTCTCTGGCTGCACAAGAGCAGGGCTAATTAAACTCTCACAGCTGTACATTAATTAATAATCAACATATATAATGATAAAAACATCATCCTTTGATGGCAAGACTTGACCAATTCCAACAGGGTTTGGCCCAGTGGAGCATTCGAAGAATTTGGCCGTAATCTGCTTTTTCTGCCAACCCTTGGAGGAGTTCTTTCCATGCTAAGCATGTTTTTCTTCAAGAGATTATCCTCCTTCCAAGCCAATTAACTGCATTCCAACGAAAACAGGGAGAATTTGAAATAAATGATACCAGGCTGTTCGTAAAGAAAGAGAGAGGGGGAACGAGGACATAATTGAGAGTCTGAAATTGCGGTCACTTAAATCAAACCCCTTCTGTGCACAGCTGAAAACATCTTCTCTCCTCAAATCCTGACATTTTACCACAGGAGAAGGAAAAAGGGCATTAAATCTTCCAGGGGTTTTCACTCGTTTGGGTTGCCAGAGTGGATCTGGTGCTGCCTCACGTTCTGAATGTTTTAAGAGAGACGTTAATTACCCAGTCAGGGACAGAACAATCAGGGAAAAACAGGAAAAAAGGAGGAGAACACAAAATGCTCTGAGCAGGAAGGGACCCACAGGATCATGGAGAGCAACTCTTGAGTACAGGGATCAAATCCAGTCTTTTGTGGAATCAGAGCTGAACAAAGTGCAGGATAAACCTGCAGGAATTTGAGAACAGTAGCTGAAGGGGTCCCTCACCTTCCCGTCACCTGAGGTGAACCCAAAAAATGACACTGGGGCCCTGTGACAAGGTGTTCACACAGCTGTGACCAAGGAGCTGGGAGACCAGGAGAGATCAGAACTTGGATATTCCAAAAGGAATTTGGATAGTCCAAAGAAATTCCTCCCCGTGAGGCAGGGCAGGCCCTGGAACAGAATTCCCAGAGCAGCTGTGGCTGCCCCTGCATCCCTGGCAGTGCCCAAGGCCAGGTTGGACACTGGGGCTGGAGCAGCCTGGGACAGTGGGAGGTGTCCCTGCACCCAGTGGAACTGGATGAGCTTTAGGGTCCCTCCCAACCCATTCCATGACTCCATGAACTCTCAGCCCAGGGGGTCTGGCTTGCTTTGGCAGCTGCTCCTGCTGGTGGCCCCACCAGAGGTGCTCCTGGTGTCCCCTCTGTGGATGGGCAGATGCCTCAGGAGTCAAATTCTCCAGGAAGCAGCTCCCAGAGGAACTTGAGTCACAAAGAAGGTGGAAACAGGCCCAGCCTTGAGCACTGAGGAGAAAGAGGCCACTGAAAGCTCTCCAGGGCTTTTCCATGCAGGTGTGGTTGAGCACAAGGAAGACCAAACTGGATTCCCTTCCCAAACCCACCAGAGAGGAGCCACGCTGAGCTGGGAACACCCTGGAGCTCATCTCCAATGCCTTCCTGATGCCTTGAGCTTTAGCTTTCTTATTTTCAGCCCCTGCGCTGCCCAGGGTGCAGCTCTGAGCTCACACTCAGGCTCACTCAGCTCTGCACACAGCAGGGACACAAAACAAATCCTTCTCCTGCTGCACACCAAGGACAGCTGGGACAAGTGTTCAGCCGTTTTTGGGACCATTCTTAGTCTGACTTCAGATCAGAAGATTGAGGGTTTGCATTCCTTCATGGCTGCCAGAAACTGATGCCTTGGGAAGGCTGACCTGGAGCAGAGACTGGACAGAGCTGGAGAATAAAGCAGGGATTTACTGAAAGGCCTTTAAGGATACACCTGGGTCAGGACAAGAGCCTGGCCAGGGCTACACCCAAGGTGGACACAAAATGGGCACAAAATGGTCACAAAATGGACACAAAATGGACCCCTGGTCACAAGGTCTCACACTTTTCTAAGTTTTGCTCCATTTGCATATTGGGGTTTCATTGTCCAATTCCAGCTGCAGGTGATGCAGTCCCATCCTTCTTGTTCTCTCCCTTCAGCCCCCCTTGTTTGTGCTTTTGGGCTGAACACTTGTCCCAGCTGTCCTTGGTGTGCAGCAGGAGAAGGATTTGTTTTGTGTCCCTGCTGTGTGCAGAGCTGAGTGAGCCTGAGTGTGAGCTCAGAGCTGCACCCTGGGCAGTGCAGGGGCTGGGATACAGCAAAGGTAAAACTGAAGGCATCGTTCCCATCTCCAGCATTTCCCAAGGTGCAGCTTTTCTACAAAGCCAGAGCTGCCAGAATCCTTGGGAGAGGAGAGCTCCTGTTTTCACCCACCAGCTATGGAGCAGGTTTGGGCTCCCAGCTCCCAGAGGGGATTTTTGGGACTTCAAATTCCCATCCTCAGTGGAGACCTCTGTCCTGCATGGGAAGGCAGAGGCAGCTCTCCCATCCTCCTCCCCTGTCACAGGGATCCACCAGGAGTCCTATTCCCATGTCCAAAGGCTGCATCCACACTGGGCTGAAAAAAGTTTTCCAGGTCTTTCTCAGGCCAAATCCCAGCCTGGTGTGTTCCAGGTCCATCCTGTGAGGAGGCCCTCTGGAAAGGGCAGGATTCCTGCTGTTGTTATTTTTGTTCCCTCAACACTCTGGCCCAGGGTCCCTTTATTTTAGGAATTGTCCAAACAAATTCCTTCACCGGTCCTTCCCTTGGGGGCTCCCCAAATAGGAGAAAATCCTTCAGGGTTGTCTGGCCCTCCCATTTCCTCCAGAACATCTGCTTACATCAGGATTTACAAATGTGAGAAAATAGCTGCAGCTCCTCCTCTGCGAACCAAGGTTCCAAACAGCTTTCCCTGAATTCATCATTCCATGCTGGAGCTGCTTCCATGGAGCATTCCCAGCTCCTGTCTCTGCTGTGGTGACCACCAGGGTGTTCTTCACTGGAACTTTCCTCATTGTGGCTCTGCAAGGGGCTGAGATGGAGACATGTCAGGGCCAATTCCCAGTTCTGTGCAGGGATAAACTGCAAATCCTGGGAAAAACCAGGGCTGGCAGGACATCTCAGGTGTCTCACCTCCCTGCCAGGGAAGAGAAGGCACAGTGAGGAACAGGGAACATCCCCATCCTTGGGAGTGCCCAAGGCCAGCTTGGATGGGGCTTGGAGTAACCTGGGACACTGGGAGATGTCCCTGTCCATGGAATGAGATAATCTTTAAAATCCCTCCCAATCCAAACCAGTCCTTGATTCTCTAAGCTCTTCAAGCTTCAAATTTTGTTAGGAATTTTACCCTCTCTTCCCTCCCTTCCATGGGGACTGGGCTGTCTCCTGCTGTCCAAGATGCAGGAGGAGCTCAAGTCCCTCAAGCTCAGCTCCTGTGGGCTCTCCCAGCTCAAGGAAGAGCTCCCAGATGCTCCTCTGGACACCCAAACTGCACTGCAGTAGCTTGGATTCCAGGGAATTTTCACTCAGGAGCTGTGGTTCCCTCTCTTGGCCAGCTTGGAAGTTCTAAAAAGCCTCTTCTGGCCATTTTCTCTTCATTCCCACTTCAGCAATTAGCTGGACAGCCTCCCTGGATTCCTGCCTCATCCCCTTGTTTGCTGAGGCAAATTTAATAAACTTTCCAGGAGAAAACATCTCCCAGACCAAGCTCCAGTGACTTTTTGATGTCTCCCAGGAGGAAGTCTGGACTAACAGAGCTCCCAACAATTGAATTCCACCTTTTTCTGTCTGCTTCCCTTCCCGGGGAGCTGCTCCAGAGGGAGGCTCAGTCTCCCTGGCAAATTCCACAGCTGTGTGAAGGGTTCTCAGCCTCCTTCCACATCTGGGGCTCTAAATCCGAGCCCAGCTCAACGTCCAGATTGCTTCATTTATCTTGGAAAGGCTCCTGTGGATGTGCCTGCAACCTAATTTTTCTCAGCTCCTCACTTCTGATAGGCCCCCCCCTTTTTTTAAAATTTTTTTTTTCGCTTCTCCCATCAAGAATTGAAGCCAAATATAGAGATTTCTTATCCTGCATCCTGATCTAAACAAAACCCGGGCCATAAATCATATTTTTGAGGCTTTTTTTTCCTTCAAGCAACTAGTGTTTGTTTGGTTTTTTTTTTCTTCCTGAGGAGCAAATTCGCTTTCACTCTTAGAATCAGTTCCTCTTGGGCTTGTTTAAGGAAAGAGGAAAAAAAAAATCAGTGACAGCTTCAGAGTGATCTTTGGTGAGATCCTGTTTACAAAGTGTGCCCACCAAGCCCTGTTCCCCAGGAGAAAACAAGCAGGGACCAAAGACAGAAAACATTTTCCTGCTCACAGTTCCTGAATCTCCCCCTCCTGCCAGACCTGTTTGTTTTTTCAGGACACATTTCACTGTTTCTGGGGGTTTCTTGCTTTTCCTCTTGCACAGTGACTCCACTTTGGAGGAGTGAAGTCGCTGCACTCATCTATTTTTTTCCTCCCATGGAACTTCCTCCAGAGCAAAGCTTTTGCCTGGAGGCAGGTAGTAACACCTTGCTCTAAACAACTCAATATTCTGTCAAATCCAGCTCCCCCTCCAGCCCTTCCACCCCTAAACCCAGCTTTACTCCCTCAAGCATTGCTGGCATTCAGCTCCTGGGGCTCCACGGAGCAACCTGATCATTATCCAGGGTCTTGTCTGGGGATGAGACTCAAAAAATATGGATTTGGGCCTTTCTCACTGTCCTGGTTTGGAAAGGCAGGTGTCTGCTAAGGAAGGCAAGAGACTCCCTTGGAATGGAAAATGTAAAACCTCCCTCTGAATTATTATAATTTGGGAATTAAGGGGCTCTCAGGCAAAGATACGGGAATGGAAATAACAGTTCTTTACTAGGAAAATTTAAATTAAAATGCAGTAGTACAAAACAACAAACAAAGAAAAAATAAACCACTGCCAGGGTGAGAGCACAGCCTGCCCCCCTGTTGGTCAGGCCCAGCCCAGCCCTCCTGCAGTGCAGCTGTGGCTCTGTGGGAGCAGAGATGATCCTGGGGCAGGGGCAGTTTCCTCTGAAGGTGCCGTGGGGTGAGATGGGTCCAGCCTTCCTCTGGGAATGCAGAGCACACAGGCTGTGCTGGGCTCTGAATCCCAGGATTTATCCATTGGGAATGCAGAGCACACAGGCTGTGCTGGGCTCTGAATGCCAGGGTTTATCCATTGGGAATGCAGAGCACACAGGCTGTGCTGGGCTCTGAATGCCAGGGTTTATCCAGGTGGGAATGCAGTGCACACAGGCTGTGCTGGGCTCTGAATGCCAGGGTTTATCCAGGTGGGAATGCAGAGCACACAGGCTGTGCTGGGCTCTGAATGCCAGGGTTTATCCAGGTGGGAATGCAGAGCACACAGGCTGTGCTGGGCTCTGAATGCCAGGGTTTATCCAGGTGGGAATGCAGAGCACACAGGCTGTGCTGGGCTCTGAATGCCAGGGTTTATCCAGGTGGGAATGCAGAGCACACAGGCTGTGCTGGGCTCTGAATGCCAGGGTTTATCCAGGTGGGAATGCAGAGCACACAGGCTGTGCTGGGCTCTGAATGCCAGGGTTTATCCAGGTGGGAATGCCGGGCTCCTCCCCTGGGTGCAGCATCTCCCATGGATGATGGAATTGGATCAGCCCTGCAGGGAGCCTCGATGGCCCATGGACAGCAGAGATCCCCTGCAGGGAGGATGGGTCCTGGAAGGGATAAAGAGCCCTGCCCCGGCTGGGTTGAACTGCTGGGGATGGAATACAGACCCCTGGTTCCATCCTGCATTAAAACCTAAGACACTCATACACAGGAATAATCTTTGTTGTCCTTTTTTTAGACATCTGCTTCAGATCATGGCAACAGAGACCTTCTGTGTGCCCCAGGCAGGCTGAGGCAGGGGTTTGACTGATTTCTGAGAAGATTAAATCCTGTACCTGCCTTTGAGACCAGACCCTCTGCCAGGTTTCCTGCTGTTCCCATATCCAAGCCTGGAAAATCAGTTTTGCCTTGGATAGTTCTTTCTGGAACACCAACCCCAGAAAAGGTGGGAAAAAAGAGGAAAAAAACCCAAAGGTGTTGCTGGAGCAGGGAGGTGGCACCAGGTGACCACAGGGGACCCTTCCAATCTCCCCCATCCTGGGATTCTCTGCAACAATTCTTTTTGCCTTCAAAAATATTCCTCAGCTTGTGCATGAATCCCTTAGAATCAGGATTTGGGAGATGTTGGCTTTCCCTAGAGAAATCAGCAATGCCTGAGCCAGGCTTTTCTCATTCCAGCTGCTGTGAATGGCAGGATTCATCCCAGCCTCCAACAGGTTAACAGGTGTTGAAAAATTTGGGCAAGAAAGTTGAAATTTAGGTTATTTAAAAATTGTGTTTCAATTAAGGCAAGAAAGTCAAAATATAATTTATTTTAAAGACTGTATTGAAAATATGGGCAGTAGGAGTTTAGATTTAATTCATTTTAAAATTGCATTTCAATTGGGCAAGAAAGTTGAAATTTAATGTATTGAAAAATTGTGTTTCAATTGGGGCAGGAAAGTTGAAATTTAATTTATTTAAAGATTTTACTGAATTTTGGCCAAGCTGCCTCTGCTGGAAGAGACATCTCCCCCAGACTTTTGAAGTTCCCATCCTCAGACACTTTCCAGCTGACCCAGTTCATGCACAACCCTCATTTACCTCAGCAAATAAAAAGGAGAATCTTCCATCTGGACTTTTATTTCTATACTTCTGCAAATTCCAGGTTTATATCACAGAGATCTGGGGGAAAAAAATAACCCTTCAGGGGTTAGTAAGGATGGAAACATCCTCAGCTGGCTGAATTCCAGTTCAAGAGCTCACCCAGACCTTTGTCACCTCCTGTCACACAAAGCTGCACTCCCAAATCAAATAATACTCAATCAAGCCCCTTGGAGGACTCTGAAGTAAATAATTGGCAGCATTTTAGCCCAAATTACTGCTATTTACTCCCTATTATTGTTCAAACAACTCCCAAGACATCAACAGGGTTTTATAAACACAGAGAGCAGGGAGATCTCAGCCCATAAAAGCTTTGGATGGGAACAAAAGGGAGCAGTAAATGAAGAAAGACTCGTGTGGGGGCTGAGGGAATGGTTACAACCAGGATGGATCATTTGGTGGAGCTGTAAAAATAAAACTGTGCATTTTTCAGTTGATATTTCTGGCATTTAATGCTTGAAAAGCTTCTTCCTGAAACCTTCTGGGTTTATTTGCAGGGAAACATTTGCTCCATCAGAGTCAAGAGACCGCAGGGTTGGCCTGAAGTTTTAAGCAGAATCTCCAGGTCTGAGCATCCAGACTCTTGGGAGAAGCCAGGGAATGCTGATCCCAGGCCAGTCCCAGGTTGTATCCCAAGGAGTGGAGCTTTCCTGGGAAAAACTCTGCTCTTGTTTCCCCATCAACCTGGCTGAGGAGGGAAAGGGATGGAAAGGGGGAAGTTCAGGTGAGGTAGGGGAGAAAATTTCCCTGGCAGAGTGGTCAGGCCTTGGGCTGAGCTGCCCAGGGAGGTTTGCAGTCACTGTCTGTGGGAGTGCTCAGGAGGAGTCTGGAGGTGGCCCTTGGGGACAGGGTTTGGGGGATGCTGGTGGGGCTGGGGTGGCACTGGGTGATCCTGAGGGGCTCTTCCCACCTTGGTGATTCCAGGAAATCCAAGCCAAAGGCACCTGCACATCCCCCAAACATTCAGGGGGCCACAACTCACAATTCATCTGCTCCCAGGCTCAGCCCCTTGAGGGCTGTGAGGAGCCTCCAGGATGGTCCCTCCCATCCAAAGCTCAGGTTCCTGCAGAGTCAGAGGGATGAGATGGAGTTCAGGTGGGGTTTAGAGTGACAGTCTGGAGGTGGCCCTTGGGGACAGGGTTTGGGGGATGCTGGTGGGGCTGGGGTGGCACCGGGAGGTCCTGAGGGGCTCTTCCCATCCTGGTAATCCTGGGATTCTGCTGACCTGATGGGATCCACTGCCTTGGGAGGGTCACCAGCTCAGCCCCGTCCTTACCACAGCAGTGACAAAAATCACCTTTGCAGTAACAGAAGGCAACGATTCTAATTCATTTTAATCCATAATATTAAATAGCCTAAATGTGATAATTCAATATGCTCAGATCATCTTTTCTGATTAGAAATGAGGTTGTCACCTCCTGCTAAATCCTGAATCCTGCAGCTCATGACACACATCCCCTTTTCCCACACCTTCCAAGGACACCCTGATGTCACAGCTTCTCCTCAGGAATGGCCTGGCACAGAGGTTCTTCCCATTCCAAGGATTTGCTCACTGTTGGGATAACCACAGGCACAGGGACGAGGAAATATGAGCAGGTCTGTGCAGAGCTTGGTGGTGACTCCTGAAATTCCCTAGTCTGGAGATGATTCCCAGAGTTTCCTTCAAAAAAAATTCCAGCACAACCTCCCCTGCCACCTTGGTAGAATCGTCCTGCTGATTGTCCCAGTGAGAGAATCATGGAATTATGGAATCATGGAATGGTTTGGGTTGGAATGGACCTTAAAGATCATCTCGTGCCACCTTCCACTATCCCAGATGGCTCCAAGCCCCATCCAAGCTGGCCTTGGACACATGCAGGGATCCAGGGACAGCCACAGCTTCTGCAGGCAGAAGATTGGTGAAAGCTTCTCTTCCCTTCATGAAACACAAGGATGAAGCTCCCAGTATTCCAAGGGCTGCTGACCACTGGAATTCCCTTTGGAGAGCTCGCAGGCAGAGCCCTCCCCAGAGCAGGAGCTTCTCCAGAAGGGTGGGGTTCATCCCAGCACTCCCCTGCTCCAGAAATCAAAGCAAAGTGGAGCTAAGCAAATCCATTTGGGCAGAATCTCGGCAGGGTTTGGAGCAAACGAGGCCTGGGGCCCCTCTCTGGAGGCTGGGAATGACCTGGGAACAATGAAGAGCTGCCCAGTGCATGGGCCGTGTCACAGAAACGGGGACACTGTGTGCCTGGGAACCACAACGGGATGGACAGCACACGGCCAGCTTAATTCCCTTTTCCATCCCAATCTCCCCCATTTCCCTTTCCCAGGCTGAAGCTGCCCTGCAGACTCGTCCCCTGTCATCCCCACCTTCCCCAAGCCCAGCTCGGAGCGACACCCAGGGCAAACCCACCCTGAAGCAATCCAGGGACATTCCAGATGGGACACATGGAAATATTTCCATCCTCACAGCAAGGCTGAGCACACAGCCCCTGGGAAAAGCAGGGCTGCAAAGGCTTTGCCAAGAGAGGTCGTTCAAACCCCAGCACAGCCCTGAATTCCTGCCGTTGTGCAAACACCTATGGATGTGCAGGAACTCATTCCACCTGCCTGGGAGGGCCTGGGACACTCAGGGCAAAGCCCTGGCAGTTGGAGAACATCAATAATTCAAAACCTGTGTGTGACTCACGCTGCCCAACCCATCCCCCTAAGGTTACTTGGACTTAATATTCACAGAAGGCACATTGTTATTTCTTATTCCAAAAAGTCATGAATAATTTACCATTCATTACCCAAAAACTTCTTTTTTTTATTTTTTGATGATTTTTTTCTTACATTTGGCTTCATCCAAAAGAATGAGAAAGCAGAGAAAATGTTCATTTCCCAACCTCTTCTTTGTTCATTGTTGTTCAGCACAGAAGTATCCCTCAGAAATCTTCAGTTAGCAAAAGATGACATTTTTGGGATTTCGTTTGAAGAACTGCATTTGTTTGGGAAGCAAAATTCACCTCTGCTCTGAAAAAGTGACCGAGGGGAAAAAAAGGGCAAAAAAAGCTGGATATTTGGACAGGGTGGGATTTTTGGGGTGTCAGTGCAGGACTGGGTGATCCTTGTGGATCCTTCCAGCTCCGGATATTCCATGATTCTAAAGGAATGCATCAGAAGTCACGCTTCAGGCTTCCAGAGGAACATGGACTGCTGGAGTCTTGTTCTCCCTGCTTGGCAGAAGCTGACAAATCCTCCAGAATTCCACTTGGGACCTTTGGGAATGTCCCCAGCCAGAGCAGCTTCCTCTGCCTGCTGTGTGGAAAGCAATCCCTGCATGGCAGCCTTGCCCATGGGATCAGGGGGAATCTGGCACCTGCTGAAATCTGGCACATTCTGTGTGGGAATGACTCCTGATCCCACTGGGAATGACACCTGATCCCACTGGGAACAACACCTGATCCCACTGGGAATGACACCTGATCCCACTGGGAATGACACCTGATCCCACTGGGAGTGACTCCTGATCCCACTGGGAACAACACCTGATCCCACTGGGAGTGACACCTGATCCCACTGGGAATGACTCCTGATCCCACTGGGAACAACACCTGATCCCACTGGGAATGACTCCTGATCCCACTGGGAATGACACCTGGTCCCACTGGGAATGACTCCTGATCCTCTGGGAATGACTCCTGATCCCACTGGGAATGACACCTGGTCCCACTGGGAATGACTCCTGATCCCACTGGGAGTGACACTTGATCCCACTGGGAGTGACTCCTGATCCCACTGGGAGTGACACTTGATCCCACTGGGAGTGACTCCTGATCCCACTGGGAGTGACACTTGATCCCACTGGGAGTGACTCCTGATCCCTCTGGGAATGACTCGTGATCCCTCTGGGAATGACACCCGATCCCACTGGGAATGACACCTGATCCCACTGGGAGTGACACCTGATCCCACTGGGAGCAACTCTTGATCCCACTGGGAGTGACACCTGATCCCACTGGGAATGAATCCTGATCCTCTGGGAATGACTCCTGATCCCACTGGGAATGACTCCTGATCCCACTGGGAACAACTCTTGATCCCACTGGGAATGACTCCTGATCCCACTGGGAATGACTCCTGATCCCACTGGGAATGACACCTGATCTCACTGGGAATGACTCCTGATCCCACTGGGAGTGACACCTGATCCCACTGGGAATGACTCCTGATCCCACTGGGAATGACTCCTGATCCCACTGGGAATGACTCCTGATCCCACTGGGAACAACACCTGATCCCACTGGGAATGGCTCCTGCGGCGTGGGGCCTGTAGCAGTCACCACACAAACTCATTTCCATGGGATTGCTCCACATGGCTGAGCTGAACACATTTCCCAGAGGTTTCATTTTGGTGTCCACACGAGTTGATGGGTTTGGGATGGGATTAGGCCCCTGTTCCACCATCACTGCCAGCCAAAAATCCCCCCAGAAAGGGTCCTGCCCTCAGCCCCCAGGCTTATCCCAAGCATTCAGTTCTTCCCTTCAGGATTCCTGTGGGGAATCCAGCCGGGATTCTGGCCTGGGTTCCAACACACCTCTCCCCTTTTGGAAAGGGTGATTTAAGCTGGAGCAGTTCCCAGCCCTGCAAACCATTGTTCAGTGCATCCCAGGGAGGGCTGCTGTGGGCATGGAGGCACTGGAGCAGGGAAAGGTTTCACTCCCTCATTCCTGCCAGGACAAAATGATCCTGGGACTAAAAGCACTCCTGGCACGTTTCTCTCACTCCCAGCCTGAGCTTGCCTCCCTTCATGGGTCTGCTTTCAGACTTTTAAATTTCTGTGAGTACTTAAATCTGTCCTGTCTCTAAATTTAGCTTCCCATTAACAAAGCAATTAATTGATGCTCACCACTGCTTGGCCCAGCCCAGGTAGGATCTTCCCCATGATTTTCCCTGTAAATCCTGCAGGAAGGGAAGGGATGGCGCAGTTTCATCCTTGGCATTCCAGCACCTCTGATGCAGCAGCTCCACCTCAGGCACGTGGTGGGACACAAGCCCCTGGTTCACATCTGCCTCTTCACCGTTCCCTGTCACATCTGCACACCCACATCCACAGGGATTTCCACAGGGATTGCACTTCCAACCCCTCAGCCCCAGAGGAATCTCTGGATGCTTTGGGCTGACCCTCAAGGATCATCAATTCCCACCACCAGGAATGAGCAGGGACAGCTTCCCTGTCTTGGTTTGGAAAGGACAGGTGTCTGCCAGGGAAAGCCAGAGCTTCCCTTGGAATGGAGAATGTAAACCCCCTCCATCTGAATTATGCTCATTTTGGAATTAAGGGGCTCTCTGGAAAAGGTGTGGGAATAGGAATAACAGTTCTTTACTAGGGAAATTAAAATAAAAATAAGAAACCACTAGCACAGGCTGCCCCCCTGTTGGTCAGGCCCAGCCCAGCCCTCCTGCAGTGCAGCTGTGGCTCTGTGGGAGCAGAGATGATCCTGGAGCAGGGGCAGTTTCCTCTGAAGGTGCAGTGGGGTGAGATGGGTCCAGCCTTCCTCTGGGAATGCAGAGCACACAGGCTGTGCTGGGCTCTGAATGCCAGGGTTTATCCAGGTGGGAATGCAGAGCACACAGGCTGTGCTGGGCTCTGAATGCCAGGGTTTATCCATTGGGAATGCAGAGCACACAGGCTGTGCTGGGCTCTGAATGCCAGGGTTTATCCAGGTGGGAATGCAGAGCACACAGGCTGTGCTGGGCTCTGAATGCCAGGGTTTATCCAGGTGGGAATGCAGAGCACACAGGCTGTGCTGGGCTCTGAATGCCAGGGTTTATCCAGGTGGGAATGCAGAGCACACAGGCTGTGCTGGGCTCTGAATCCCAGGGTTTATCCAGGTGGGAATGCCGGGCTCCTCCCCTGGGTGCAGCATCTCCCATGGATGATGGAATTGGATCAGCCCTGCAGGGAGCCTCGATGGCCCATGGACAGCAGAGATCCCCTGCAGGGAGGATGGGTCCTGGAAGGGATACAGAAAACACCTCCCCAAACCAGTTTGAACAGCTGGCAATAGAATACACACTGCTGGTTCCATCCTGCATTGCAAGCCAAGCCATTCCCACAAATCCTGCTCAGGATTCCCGTGCCTGGGGACACTGGGCAGCTGTGGGGACAGCACAGCACCTGTGCCACACCAAGGAATGTGAGTAGATTCCTCTCTCCAGGTGCATTTCCCTGTGGGACAGGAATCCTGGTGGGGCCACTGGGACACCAGCAGTGATCTGTCCCTTCAGCATGGAGCTGTGCCAGGAGATGCCATGGAATGGTTCGGGTCGGAAGGGACCTTAAAGATCCTCCAGTTCCATCCAGGGACACTTCCACTACCCCAGGTTGCTCCAAAACACCCAGCCTGGCCTTGGACACTTCCAAGGGCAGCCACAGCTTCTCTGGGATCCATCCTGCCAGGATTCAGCCTTGGAGCCTTTGCCAAGGTAGAGAAAAGGCCCAGGAAGTTTTGTTTTGCTGTGTTTTTTTTGTTTTGTTTTGTTTTGTATGTCACCTGAGCTGGACACAAGCTGAACACCGAGGGAATGGCTTTGCTGGCTCTGACTCTGCTCAAATCTTTCTCCCTCAGCTTTATCCTGACTGGATTTTCCCCTCTCCAGCTGCTGCTCACACAGGAGTTTATTTGGGCCAGGGCTGAAGCAGCCCTTTGCTCCTAACAGAGTTCCAAATGAAATCCCATCCTCCAGGGCACAAAAATCCTGAAAACCCAACTCCCAGGAGAGAATAAACCCCAACAGGAAAACCACCATCAATGAGCTTGGAATCCAACACGCCCAAAGGGGGAAAGAGGGGTTGGGACAAGAAAAACACCTGTGGTGCTGGAGCAAGTTAAATTCAGCAAATTCCATCAATCACAGAATTCCAGACTTGTTTGGGTTGGAAGGGACATTAAGGCTCATCCCATTCCACCCCTGCCATGGGCACCTTCCACTGTCCCAGGCTGCTCCAAGCCCCAGTCCAACCTTTGCCTTGGACTCTTCCAGGAATGGGGAATGCAGGGAAATTATTTTCCAAGCGATTGTGGCTTCAATTTGTCTCCTACCATCACTAAAACCTGAAAACTTTTGCAACATTATCACTATAAATATGGGGTAAATCTACTTTACAAGTGACACTCCCCTGTAACAGCCAGGTCACTTTTAAATATATACATCAACATATATCACACAGATATTTATATACAGACATCCATATACATATAAACCTTTTCTTTTCTTTATTTTTACACTGTGGACTATATTTTTTTTAAAGAAACCTGTCCTGTTGCCTTTAGCAAAACTCAGCAGTTCAGTATCATAGCAGAGGCTGCAAGGCTGTGAATGGTTTCATTTTTTGGATATTACTTTTAATTTTTAAATGCTGCTTTTCATGCAGAGGCTGCTTGGCTGTGAATGATTTCATTATTTGGATGCTACTTTTCATTTTTTAAATGCTACTTTTCATTTTTTAAATGTTACTGTTTAGTTTTGTTTAATGTGGGGGTACCAAGCACCAGTTTTCCCAGTTTAATTCTTGTTTAGATATTCCTGTTTAGCTTCCACAAAGAAAAACTTGAGCATGACTATTCAAACTATATATATTAAACAAGTTTAAAACGTGGTCAAATTAAAACCAGATTAAAACCTGCCCACTCCTCACCAGCACCTTCCTAAGGGTGAGACAGCATTTTCCAATGAATGGAGAGGATGGAGGGAAGGGAAATATCCATGGATTCCCTTGCAGGTGGCAGCTCTGTGAGGAGCAGAGGTGAGGGCACACAGATCCCAGAGAGATCCCAGGGATCTTCAGTCCAGTCAGAGCAATCTGAGCCTGGAAGGAGGAACTGGACAAAATTTGGGATGTAAATTTATATTAATTGGAAGTAAATTTCATTGGAATGTGGAGGCCTCCCCATGAGCATGGGCAGTTTGGAAACCAGACTGGTTTTTGAAACCTGACTGATTTTTGAAACCTGACTGGTTTTTAAACCTTCTGAGCCTGGAAGTGCCTGGCATTCCCTGCCTGGAGGGTGTGGACCCAGAGGGCCCAGCACAGGCAGGATGCAGTTCCAGGAGCTGCAGTTTTCCATATTTTTGGAATAACCCAACTCACCCCTCGTGCCTTTGCCTGAAAAATATCCAAGTGCTTTCTAAATCCACGTGAAGCAGTTCTCAGTGGGGTGCCTGAGAGGTTCTCCAGCCTGTGCTGGGGCATGTTCCCAACAGTGAGGACCTGCAGGGGCAATTCCCAGTAATTCCCAATAAAAGGTGCTTTTATTGTCTGCTTTTCTCACTTGGGAAATGGGATGGAACCCCTGCAATGGCAGCTCAGGGCAAGGAGTGTTCAGAAGCAGCTCCCAAGTTTTTTATCTCCTGTGAAGACACAGCTCCTTGTTTTTCCATGTTTAATGTCTCCCTAAAGTAGGATAAATCATATTTTTACCTCTGCTGTATATAGCAGAGACTTCATAGGAGAGCTCATATGCAAAAACCAGGAATTATAAACAAAATTAATTCCCAAATCCTGCTCTGGAGTAGTTCAGCCCTTACCAGTCCAGGCAGCTCTTAGGAGGTGTGGAATAGGGGGAGTTTTGGGATCAGCCAGCAGGGAATCTGCTCTGGGACCATGCAGCCAAGTGGGTAAGCCTGGCAGGAGGAGATTAAACAAGACTGGGGGTAAATCTGCATTAATTGGAGGTAAATTTGCATTAATTGGAGGTATAAATCAAACCCTGAGAACACTGAGCAGACACTGAGCCTGTAAATAATGACACAACACAATAAAGATTCCTCTGGCTGCCCTTAGGACACAAAGGCTCCTGAGATGGGATGAAGGAATAGAAAAGAATCAGCAAGGGAAGGGATATCAGTCCCTATGTTGGAAAAAAATCAAGGAATGAAACAAATGGGAATAACCTTGAGGTGTGCAGAGCTCCCTGATCTTTCTCAGCTTCTCAGCTGCTCCTGGCAGAGCCATAAATAATAAAAAGAAGGCTCTGGAGCTCCTCAGCAACAAAGCAGACTCCAGGTATCCTATCAGCAAGTTCCCAGTGTTTATCATGGAGATAAAGCAGGAAAAACACTGCTCAGGCTGAATCCCACTGGCCTCAGTAAGACCAAACCCCAAACCAATCTGCTCAGCTTTTGCTCTGCGCTGGAATTTTGGAGCCCCACTTAGAGGTGGAGAGCTCCACTGACTTCCCAGAGACTCCAGACAGCGTTATCTGGGACAACAGGACACAATGGCTAAAGAAATAATAAAAAAAAGCTTTTTGAATCCTGCCCCCAGAGATTCAGAGGGGATTTTGTTCGATTCAAACTCTGAATGAGGGCCAGGGCTTGGTTTGGTCTCACTGAGGGAAAAACTCTGGGCTGGTTTGGGAATAACTCCCAGTCCCTGTGGATGGGCAGGGATGGCCTCACAGACCCCAGTGCAGATCCAGGGTCCTGTCAGAAGGGGAAAGGGAATGGAGGGACATTCCCACAGGAGGGAAAATGCAGGGAAAAACCAAACACCGGGAACGTCTGTGCTTATCCACACTGGCACAGGGCCTGGTGTCCCTCGGGCCTGCTGCTGCCACAAGAGGAGCTCCGGGCACGGGACTGTGGAGATTCTGGAATGTCCCCAGGGAGGAGAGCCCAGCCCCTCTGGATAAGCAGAATTTCAGGGGAATTGCTGGGCTCAGCCCCTGCCCGTGGCTCTGGAGCCATTGCTGGGCCTGGAGCAGAGCCTGGGGCTGCTCTGCCCTCCCTGCACACAGGGACAGACACAGGGACAGACACAGGGACAGACACAGGGACAGACACAGGGACAGACAGGGACCCCCAGGGCTGAGGCCCCTCTCCCTGGGGCTCCTCTCCAGGCTCAGCAGCCCCAGCTCCCTCAGCCTCTCCTGGGCACGGAGATGCTCCAGGCCCTTCCTCAGCTCCAGGAGCTCCTGGCCCTGCTGTGCTGAGGAGCCAGGGCTGGACAAATCTCCATTATTCTTCTACCTCTCTTTGTCTTAATCCAGAAAAATCCCTCCATTTTAATTTCTGGAGGCCCCAGCCTCTTTTTCTTGCCCTCAGCCTCCGTGCCAAGCACGACAGCATTCCCAAGCCACCTCCAAACTTCTCCTGAGCTCCTGAAGTCATGGTGTGAACATTCCTCAGGGATGAGTTTCCTAAATCTCTCCACTGGCTACACACATCTGTCAAATTTTGGGAGTGAGACTAACAGGGGCAATTTATCTTGGAAAAATAGCAGAAGACAATGCCCTGACCCCATGGTATCCCATTGAGAAATCCAAGCATGGAGACACCAAAGCTCCTCAGCAGAACCTCTGGAATAATTTTGTTTTTAATGCAGAGCAGAGAAATCAACATCATTTTTATTCTTGGGAATGATTGAACTCATCGAGGCAAGTCTTCCCCAAAAACACCACTCTGAGGTGGCTGCTTGACCCAGCACCACTGAAATGGTCCAAGATTTTTAAAAATGTGGGAGATCCAGGAGGGCTTCCTGTGTTCTACCTGTCCATGCACATCCTCGTGCCTCGTGTTGATTCGAGAGGGAATCAACAACAAAAACAGGCAGCATCCTGCTCTGGCACCCTTTGGATTTTCCCCTAGTTCTTCTGGCATCCAAGCAGTGTCCTGGGGTGGCAGGAGAGCTTGGAGCACGCCCAGGTTTCACCCCCAGTGGCTGTGGGGATGCTCACAAACACGTCAGAGGGGAGAGGTGCTGCCAATGCCAACAATTCCAGAGCAGGGAAGCACCCCAAAACCTTGGAGGAAGGAGTGTTTGGAAAAACAGGCAGGCCTGGCACACTGAGAGCTTTCTTTGGGAATCAGGAATTGTTCCCTGGCAGGGTGGGCAGCCCTGGCACAGGGTGCCCAGAGCAGCTGTGGCTGCCCCTGCATCCCTGGCAGTGCCCAAGGCCAGGCTGGACACTGGGGCTGGAGCAGCCTGGGACAGTGGGAGGTGTCCCTGCCGTGGCAGGGGTGGCACTGGGGGATTTAAGGTCTCTCCCAACCCAAACCCTTCTGGGATTTGTTGATCCTCCCACTCGGGTGAGACCTCCCAGAGCCAAAAGGAGAAGATGGAGCCTTTTCCCTGCACCCAGCTTCTCTGGGAATCTCCCTCTGGAGAGTCCCTGGAGCAGTGGAACAATCCCCCCCTGCTCCAGGGTTCTGGTGCGTTCTGTTGCTGTCACAGCTGTCAGAAATTCCAGCTGGGAATTCCTCCCCTCAGCAGCCCCCAGGGCCGGTGTTCCCCAGGAAAGCCAGCACTGGCTCCAGGACTCCTTAAATGTCACCACAGGGAGTGGCAGTAAGGGAATAATCACCTCCAAAAGGGAGAGGGAATTCAGCTGGAGTTCTACCCCTAAGCTCTGCTGGAGGGAGAATTCCCAGGCATTCCCTCTCCAGCCTCCCTCGTCTCTCCAGCTGTGCACTCCACAAATTCAGAGCTCCCTTTTCCTCCCATTTCCTTCATTCAGCATCTCATTTCCCAGGAGCAGCTTCTCATTTCCAAGGACCAGGAGGTCCCTGGGCAGGCCAGCCTTGTTTTCCACAGGGAGGTGTGTGTGCAGGCAGAAAGAGCCGAGCATGTAAAAATACTGCCCTGAACACTCTCCCTGCAGCTGGATCTCTCCAATTTTCCACTGCTGGATGCTGCTGCCAGGGTGAGAGGAGCTCCCAGAGCCAGCCCAGTACTTTTCCATGGAAGGATGAAATCCCTAAGAATAACAATTTATCAGAGGAGCTGTGGCTCTTTGACCTGGCTCATTTTCAGAGATTAGGAACCAACGAGCTCCCAATGAATTGTGGTGACTTTGTGGTTGTTTTTTTTTTTTTTTTTTTTCTCCCTAAGAAGTGATTTTCATGTTTCATCAGTTCTCTTGGAAGGGAGGGGGAGAAGGAATGCACATCTGTCTTCCCAAGTGGATCAGGGAGAGGATAATAACAAATAATGATAACTCACCCACGTGGAGGGCCTTTCATCCTGCAGGAGCCCAGGAATGCTCCAGGGAGTCTGCGGATTCCAGGGAGAGCTGGAGCATCACACAGGCCAGGGCAGAATCCCTGCAGGTATCCTGTGGGAATCTCCACAGGTGTTAGAGCGAAAAGAAGAGTTTTTAGCAGAATTTTCACATTCCTGCTCTCCTGGAGCAGAAGATTTTCTACTGGAACAGCTCCGTGGTGTTCAGTGCAGCCTGACAAGCAGGGGAGCGGAAAGGAGTGGGAGAGATCCCTGTTGTGATGGAGGGGACAGTCATGGAATGTGCTTGGAAAACCCTCAGGATGTCAGTGACTGACAGGGTCACTGTCACCATCTCGGTGACAGGAATGACCCCTGGCCATTCCTGCAGGGTCCCACCTGCTGCTGGGTTGGCCAAACCCCAAAGGTGTGGATGCACACAAAGCCAGACTCAGAATCATGGAATCCTGGAATGGTTTGGATTGGAAGGGACCTCAAATATCATCAAGTGCCAGCCTGGGACACCTCCCACTGTCCCAGGCTGCTCCAGCCCCAGTGTCCAGCCTGGCCTTGGGCACTGCCAGGGATGCAGGGGCAGCCACAGCTGCTCTGGGCACCCTGTGCCAGGGCCTGCCCACCCTGCCAGGGAACAATTCCTGATTCCCAAGAGCCCATCCAGCCCTGCCCTCTGGCACTGGGAGCCATTCTCTGGCTCCTGTCCCTCCAATTCCTGATGAAAAGTCCCTTTCCATGTTCCCTGTAGCCCCTTCAGACCCTGGTGTTTGCTGTGAGGTCTCCACACAACCTCCCATTCTCCAGGCTGAACATTCCCAGCTCTCCCAGCCTGGCTCCACTGGGGAGGTGCTCCAAGGAACTTTGTGGCCTCCTCTGGGTTTGCTGCAGCTTCCACATCCTTCTCATGCTGGAGACACCAGGATCGTTCCCACCATTCCAGGTGGGAGCTCAGGGGAGCAGAGCAGAGGGGCAGGATCCCCTCCCTGCCCTGCTGCCCACAGGGTTTGGGCACAGCCCAGGACACAGGGGGGAACCTGGGCTGGATCAGGCTACAAAAAAAGGCTCCAACTCCTGGCAGGTTCTACCAGGCAAATCCTGCCTCCATGGGAAGCCACAGGAGTGGGGAGGACACTTCTGGATGCCTCCAGTGAGATGGAAAAAGCAAAATTTGCCCCTGTGTCAGGTACCTCCTGCACTTCAGACATTTCCCTGCCACCTCCACCAACCCCAAAACATCGGTGTCGACCTAATGAGCTGCACATTCCAGCTCTTTCCCAACTCCAGCCTTGCCTGCTGGGGTGACTCAGAAGTGCCAGGTGCAACTTCAAAGCAACCACCAGGGCTGGTTGTTGTGATAGGATCTCCAAATGAAGTCCTGAGGATACACAAATTAAAAATATAACAGCGAGCGATGAAGATATGGATGTGCTGCTTGGGAGAAATTGCTGGAAAAACCACCCAGCCTCAGTGCTGGAGAAGGATTTCCATGGGCTGAAGTTTCCTAACAGGCAGGGAAAAATTCTTTCCCATCTCATGGATGTCTGTCAAACAAAATGGAAAACGTTTTTAAGGCCTCTGCCAAATTTAGCTGCTGTTTGCTCCTGCCTGGCCCTCAGCACCACTCCAGAGGTCACAGGAGAAATGGTTCTCACAGCACAGCATCAAGTGGATCCTCCTCTGTCCAGGACAATCCCAGGCTCCCCATTCCCTGCAGGAAAACCCTGTCGACGTGCTGGGATGCCACAGCCCCTGTGCACTGCTAAATTTGTCCAGGGCTCAACATCTGGGAGATGTTCAGAGGCGCAGAGGGAGGAGCTGCACGGAGCCATCCCCGCTCCGGGTGTGTGCCAGGAAGGCAGCCCCCTGTGAGCACACAGGAGGTGCAATTCCAGCCCAAATCCACCTCTGGAAAAATCCCCACCCTCTCCTGCAGCTGCTGATCCTTCAGGGGACCCTGGGAAGTGGCAGCAGTGGGGCTCTGGCACTGACCTACCAACAGGAGCCCAAAAATGCAGGGACAATCCTTGTAGGAGGTGGGCATCAATCCTGCACCTTGGGGACACCTTGGCAAACCCCAGGGAGAATTCCAAATCAATGGAGCCCTTTGGAAAATGCTCCTGGCTCATCATTCAGGGCTGAGCAGCAGGAAAATCCAGTGTTGGTGGGGATGGGGCTCTTTTCTCGTGGAGAAGCCTCTTTCCAGATGTTTCTGGGATATTTTTGTGGGGGTTTTCTTTTCAATAATTCACGTAATAATCAGCAAAAAACTCAAAAAAGTCAACCAATGGTGCGTCACACAGGGCTTGAGCCCACCCTCAGCCCAGCTTTGTTAAGTCACACTCAGACCTGAATTAGAACTGTGTTTAAGGGTGGCAGAGCAGATCAGGATTGCTCAAGTCAGCACTAATAATGCTCCATCCTCCTTCCAGAAGCATCTTCCCGACAGAAGTGTCCCATCTTCTCTGGTGGCCTCCGCTCAGGGAATATTGCTGTGCCGAGGTCATTCCCATGGGATGACAGAAACCCTGACTGTCCTTGGGAATTTGGAGACTGAAAGCAGCTGAGGAGTGAGGGTCAATTGTACTTCAGGGCACTCTCCAACCCCGGCTCAGGGCTGGTTTTGCCTTCTATATCATGGAATTACAGAGTGGTTGGTGTTGGAAGGGATTTTGAGGATCATCCCAGTCCATGGCAGGGACACCTCCCACTGTCCCAGGCTGCTCCAGCCCCAGGGTCCAGCCTGGCCTTGGGCACTGCCAGGGATGCAGGGGCAGCCACAGCTGCTCTGGGCACCCTGTGCCAGGGCCTGCCCACCCTGCCAGGGAACAATTCCTGATGCCCAAGAGCCCATCCAGCCCTGCCCTCTGGCACTGGGAGCCATTCCCTGGCTCCTGTCCCTGCAGCCCTTGGCAATTGTCTCTCTGCAGCTTTCCTGGGGCTCCTTCAGGCCCTGCAAGGCCACCCTGAGCTCAGCCCAGAGCTTCTCCTGCCCAGGCTGAGCAATGCCAGCTGTGCCAGCCTTTCCTGCCAGCAGAGCTGCTCCAGCCCTCTGCTCATCCTGGAGCCTCCTCTGGGCTCTCTCCATCAGGTCAAAAAATATCCCAGTGCAGAGAAAGCAAAGGAAAATTGCTGAATTTGAAGTCTCAACTCCAGAGCAGACAGGGACTGATCCAAAGAGGATTAAAGGTGAACAAGCTGGAGGGGTTTGTTCTTTGAAAGCAGCGGTTCTTAGAACATTGGGAATTGACCCTTAATTTGTTCCATTTTTACATTAAGCTGAGAAAAGTAAATGGATTTTCCAATCCAATAATATTTATTTTGTTCCAGCCTGTTATAACGAGCTTGTGCTGCCCTGAAGGCAGCTCTGCATCCAGGGACTCCATTTCAGAGCTGTTGGTTTCTGGGAGAGAAGTAAGAAAAAGATTGACTTTGATGTTTTGTAGCCCATGGCAGAATCATTCCTGAGATCCCCTCTCCTCCAAGGAAAGGATCCTTCTGGCTGTCGTGGGTGGGAAAATAACATTTTAACATCCATCAAAACTTCTGGTGATTGTAAAAAAACCCCAAACATTCCCAGAGTTTGGGATGTCTGAGCACACAGGATAAGGTGTCCAGCAGGGAATTCCCTGTGGTGTTTGCATCTCTGCTGCTCCCACCTCCTTGGGAAGGTGAATTCCCCAGGTCCCAAACAGACTGATCAAACATGGAACTGCTCCTGAGACCTGATGGGACCCAGGGCAGGGCTGGAGCTGGGCCAGCAGGGATTGGGGTTGGATTTTAGGGCAAGGCTCTTCCCCAGAGGTGCTGGCACTGCCCAGGCTCCCCAGGGAATGGGCACGGCCCCGAGGCTGCCACAGCTCCAGGAGCCTTTGGGATGCCAGGGTGGGATTGTTGGGGGTCTGGGCAGGGACAGGGTGGGATTGGATGATCCTGGTGGGTTTATTTCTACTCAGGATATTCCAGGATTCTGTGATTCTCTGGACCAGCTCGAAGCTGAGCGTGCACGACAATGGGGAAGCAGAAATTCCCATTTTGGAGTTTTCTCCCACTGCCACTCTCCAGACTGGCAGAGCACGAACACCCCAATTCCTGGAACACAGAGAACATCCCTGTCCCCCCCACAGCCACCAACCTGAGCTGGGACAATCCCGACATCCCCCAGCCCTCCCCAGCAGGGCTCACCCTGTGCTCCTTCATCCAGGGACGAGTTCCTGAGGGGTTTGTCCAGCCCCTGGCTCGCTGGGATCCCTGCACACAACAGAGACCCCCATAGGATCACCCCACAAGGATCACCCCACAAGGATCACCCCACAGGGATCACCCCACAGGGATCACCCCACAAGGATCACCCCACAAGGATCACCCCACAGGGATCACCCCACAGGGATCACCCCACAGGGATCACCCCACAAGGATCACCCCATAAGGATCACCTGGGTGATTCCTCTGTGTTTCTGTGTTGAGACTGGAAATTCCCATCTAGGACACAGCAGGCACTCCCTGGGAACAGGATTAGGATGAAGTTGGAAGTTCCCAAGCTGAGCTCTCACCCTCCCTCTGCCCTTCTCATTCCCAATTTTTCTTCTATCCAAATTCCCACATGGAATTCCCTTTGCACCCCTGCACTTCCCCATCCCTCAGGCAGAGGCACAAGGCCTGGGGAAGTGCTGCCATTCCCCCACATTCCTCTCCTTTTCCCGGGTGGATCCCCCACATTCCTTTTTCACACACCTTGGGGGCCTCTCCCCATCTGTCACCAAGAGAAAGTCACGGAGGGTCCAAAGTTTCATGAAATCATGGAATGGTTTGGAAGGGATTTTCTGTCCAGCCTCCCCCCTGGAATGAACAGAAACACCTCCAAGAGCCTAAAACTCCATCCACGTGGGTGAGACATCTCTGGACAATCTTTCCCAGCGTTTTTCCACTCTCACTGTAAAATATCCTTCCTTACATCTGATCTGAATTCGCTTTTAATTTAACCCGCCCACCCTGTGTCCTACAGGCCCCATTGAGAAACCTGTCCTTAAAATTCCTTGAGAAATTTCGTATTTCTGTAGGACTGAGGCCCAAGTGTGATCCTAGAGTGAGGAATACTTTGCTGGAAGTGTTTTGGAGGTGATTGTGAAGGGCAGGGATTAAATCCAGCCCCAATTCCGAGCAGGTGGTTGTGTTTGGGGTTGGAATGGGTGATCTTTAATGACCTTTCCAATCCAAACCATTCTGTGATTCCTTATTCTCTCAGCCTGATTCCAATTATATGGAAATGGGAAACAAATAAAGAGGGTGAAAAGGAAGCGAAGGAATCCACAATAAACATATATTAAAATATTTAAAAATCCTGTGAGCGGTGTAAGAATGGAAAAGAGATCAAACATAATCCCAGAGGAAGAGAGAGGTGACAAAGGGACACCCTTTGTCTGAGGTGGACATTTGTGTTCCAGCTCTGTTTAACAGAAAAATCCAGAAAAATCTCTGAATTTCTTCATCTGGAAATAGACATTTGACTTAGGCCAAAACCATAACCTTGAGCAAGAGGAAATTCCTGTGAAACTGAGCTCCCTTTGCCTTTCCTGAGGCCTGGGATCCTCATTTGCAGGATTATGATGCCCAAATTCAGGATTTCAGGGATGTTCCCCTGCCCTCAATGCCCACAGCAGAGCCAGAGCCTGGCCCCACGTGCAGCTCTGCAAAACCCAGCTGGAAAATCCAAAATTCCACTTTGGAATCAGATTTCATTTTCAAGCATCCAAGAATTTCAGCAGAAGCCAAAGGATCTGTTTCCCCCTAAATTAGGAATCTGCTAATTGAGAAGGAGCAAAGGGCTGAGATCAGAGAGCTTTTATTGCAGGGATTTTGGTGGGATAATCCAGGGCTCTTTTTGTGTTGTTGGTGGTTACAAAGAAAACAACAACAAAACCAAAACAAACCCCAAAAAAAGAAGAAGAAGGGAAGTTTTAGGGATTAAATTTTCCAAACATCAGTTTCTGCTGGGTTTCTGGAGCTTTGGGGAACTCAGGGACACAATGGAGAGCAGGACTTGGATTGTCCAGCAGGGAGATCATTCCTTAGAGACCCAACACGGTCAAAAATCACTGGGAGGACAAATTTAGAGCAGCACTGCAGGAAGGAAAGGCAGGAATAATCGTGGAGGTTCATCCAGGAGAGAGATCCATGATTCCCCCCCCCCAAAAACCCCAAAAAACCAAAACCAAAACCAAAAAAACCAACCAACCAAACAAGCAAACAAAAAACCCCCCAAACCCCCCCAAAAACCCCCCAAAAACCAACAAAAAAACAAACAAAAAACCCCCACAAAAAACCAAAAGGGAAGAGGTTGTTGAACATCAGGTTAAAAACAGAGCTGGAAAAAATGTCACCGATCTCACTTTAAAAAAGCTCCTAAAAACCACTTCAAAAAAGAGGAAAAGGGGCAAAGGAATTTTCCCAAGAATATCTGATGGGACATGGGAAACTCTTGGACAAGGAATTCAGTGGGAAAGGTGCCTGGAGCATCCCTTTGGGTGGGATTTGGAGAAGGTTGGGGTGGCTTGGCTGGGCCTTTTCCCAGTTCCAAGTGAGGGACAAGTGACAAACTGGGAGATCTTTGGGAGGAAGGGATGGAGTTCAGTATTCCAAGGAAAAGGAACTGTGAGAACGGCAGCAAAGAAATAATGGATGCCAGGAGATTAGAGTCCAGAGCTGGAGGAGGCTGGGGGAGATTTCTAGGAAGATAATTGGGAATAGTGATGGAGGCTCCATTAAAAGTGCTCTGGAAAGCCGCAGGATTCCAAAGAAAGGTCTGGATGCAAGCTCTGGATGCAAAATGGAGCCCAGCACCTCAAACAGGGCTCGTGGTCATCATGGGAGCCAAACCAGAACTAAGGATGAGAGGAATGGAGCAGGGAAAGCCCAGAAATCCAAGGGAATGTTGAGTGATGAGGGATAAAGGCAAGAAAAAATAAATTAGAGGAGTAAAAGTGGTGCTTTTCCAAGTGGGAATGTAGGAAATCCCACAGAGGTGTCAGATCTATGGGAATGCATTTTGTGTGCTCACAGAGACTGAGTTAACTCGGATTTAATATTCCCAAGGAAAAGCCAAGGTGGAAAACAAAGATTAAGAAGATTTCTGACAAATTAGGGACTTCTAACAAATTGTGGATTTCTAACAAATTGTGGATTTCTGGCAAATTGTGGATTTCTGGCAAATGAAGGATTTCCAAACCTTCAGGATCTGAGGAAATCCCTGGCATGAGAAGGAGCCAGCACTAGGAATCTGAGAGCCTTGAGTGGCTGGGAAATAGAAAGCACAGCACTTCCCTGGAAATGGGATGGGGAATTACAGAGCTGTCAGCAAGACTGGAAGCCCTGGGAAGCAGAAATTCCTGTTAAATAAAGCTCCCATTTTTCCACTTCCTGGAAGATGATCCTGAGCAGTTTTACTGGGCTTGGCAAGAACAAATTATTGAAATCCCAGCCTTGAAAATGGGAACAGATGTGGAGGATCCAGGGATTAATGACCTGGATTTGGTCATGGAATCGTGGAATAGTTCAGGGTAGAAGGGATTTTAATGATCACACCTTCCACTGTCCCAGGCTGCTCCAAACCCTGTCCATCCCAGCCATGAACACTTCCAGGGATTCAGGGGCAGCCACTGCTGCTCTGGGAATTCCATTCCAGTCCCTCAGCACCTTCCCAGGGAGGAATTTCTTCCCAATATTCAATGTAAGAGAGGAATGATGATGCTGTGGGAGAATGATGCCTTATGAGGCACAAAAATGCCAGAAATGGTGGAGAATTCCAGGGAAAGGCACCAAGCAGACACAGAATCCTGGGCAGGAATATTTTGGGGGATATTAGTTTTTCACGCCACGTTTCTCTCAATTTCTCTCACACAGAGGAAAACACACGGAACAATTTTATCCAGCCTACTTCAATTAACAAATCCCTGCAGCAAATCCCAGATCCCAGTGGTCCCAGAAAATATCTCAATTCTATTCCTCACCTCATCCCATTTTTCTCAGGCAGTGAAACCAACACAGGATGCATCAAAGCAGCCAAGTTTTCTCCCTGGGCACAGCAGATGGGAAAGGGGCAGGGAGAGGTTCTTCCAAAAGGAAGTTGGGAGCAGGAGCCTGATTCCCGTGTCCAGGATCGTGCTGGGCAGCAGCTTTTCACTCTGCATCCCAGAGCCAGCCCAGGAGCCAGCCTAAAATTAGTCTGAACTAATGTGTTCCAGTAGAAAGTAAGCCAGGGATTATTTTCAGGACACACTTGGAATTCCAAGTTGGTTTTATGTTAAAAAAGCCATATTTGCTAAACACACATGTTTTAATTCATTTGAATTGAATTAAGTTTCAGTCTTCCACTGAATTTTTCAATACTCTCCATGAATTCTTTTCCAGTTTTCCACAATAAAAATAAAGTGTAATCCCAAAAATTTAGGCAGGCAGATGATAATGAGCCTCACAACGAGCAGTTTGTGTAAATTTAGGCTGCCAGGCACAGTCAGGACTTTTTAGGTCTGTTTTCCCCATGGAAGACAAGAAAAAGGAATTAAAGCCAGGTATTTTTACCAAGGAAACTCAAGGACTTCATTGAAAAAGCCACTTCGATTTTCAAATTCCAGGAATGAGGAGCCTTCCATAAAAATGTACTTTTATATTGTTGAATTGTTCTTATTCTGCTCACCTGGAGAGGAGAAGCTCCAGGGAGAGCCCAGAGCCCCTGCCAGGGCCTGAAGGGGCTCCAGGAGAGCTGCAGAGGGACTGGGGACAAGGGACAGAGGGACAGGAGCCAGGGAATGGCTCCCAGTGCCAGAGGGCAGGGCTGGATGGGCTCTTGGGAATCAGGAATTGTTCCCTGGCAGGGTGGGCAGGCCCTGGCACAGGGTGCCCAGAGCAGCTGTGGCTGCCCCTGCATCCCTGGCAGTGCCCAAGGCCAGGCTGGACACTGGGGCTGGAGCAGCCTGGGACAGTGGGAGGTGTCCCTGCCATGGCAGGGGTGGCACTGGGTGGGCTCTGAGGTCCCTCCCAACCCAAACCATTCTGGGATTCTCTGAAGTCTGAGCCTGCAGACGAGCAGAGGATGATGCTGGAAAGGTCACACACTCCTGACCCCTCCTTTCCCCTGGAATTCTCATGGAATCGATGCTCTGCAGCTGCAGCTGTGCCTGATGGATCATCTGAGAACCAACAGAGCTGGAGAAGCAATCTGTGTGCAGCTGAATTAGAGAAATGTGGAATTATGGATGGGTTGGATTGGGATGGACCTCAAATCCCACCCAGGGCCACCCCTGCCATGGCAGGGACACCTCCCACTGTCCCAGGCTGCTCCAGCCCCAGTGTCCAGCCTGGCCTTGGGCACTGCCAGGGATGCAGGGGCAGCCACAGCTGCTCTGGGCACCCTGTGCCAGGGAGGAATATTTTCCCAGAATATTTGATAATTCACCATTAACCCATCTTTGCATGCTGGAGGTCACATCCTCTCTCTGCAAACTGGGTTTAACTGGGAGTGCTTTTAGCACAACCCACGACCATGCCAAAGGGGAAATAACCCCTAGAACTGGTCTTTTTAAACAGCTGATAATTCAGTGTTCAAGGCTGATTCCCCTCCCACAAAATTCCCTGACAGATCTCTCCGTGTTTGCAGAAAGTGAGAGGAAACCTGGAGAACTCAGGGGGGTTTGTGCTCATAATTCTGTCCATAATGTTCTGTTCAGAGTGCACTGAGCCAGGGAACTCAGCAAACAAACTGAGGAGAGAAAAACCACAGTCAGGATTGGAGTGGATTTTTGTTTGCCCTCATTTTCACGGGGGAAGGCCAGAGAATTCCCAGAGCATTCCCAGCTGCTCGGTGAAAAGCTCCAGTGCTGGTTTTCCCCAGTCCTATCCCTGCCAGGAGCCCGAGGGTGGGAGATCTCCTCAGATCTCTGGAGCCCCAACCCCAGGGTGGATATTTGGGCTGCTGCTCCTCTGGGAAAGCCAAGAGCTGGCCAAGAGCAGCAGAAATCCAGGTGGATGCTTCCCTGCTCCTCCTGCCTCCCTCCACAGGGTCCAGCTGCTCTGTCCAGGGTGTTGGGAGCCAGCATTTCCCCCTCCTTTTGGGTAACAAAACAGCCAAAAAGGGAGTGGAAGCAGCTCCAAAGCCCTCCACTGACACACACACCTCAGCCAGAAGCACATCCCGAATTTCAGTGACCACAGGAACTGAGACAATTGGATTTTGGGCAGCCAGACCTTCCTTGGTCTCTGCTCCAGCTGCTCTTCAGCCTCTCCAGATGCAGCAATCCCAAAAGGATGGGCTGAGGCTGAGGACAGGGAAAGGTGGGACAGATGGAGACTCATTCACCTTCAAATTCTCTAAGTGAGAATTCGAATTTTCAATTGAATTTTCATTTGAATTTTCATCTCAAAACACAAACACTTTTCCCAACATCGCCTAAATGCTCAGTTTTTCTTTCATTTGAGTGTTTGTCTTTGCCAGAAACGCCTCCCTGCCCTGTCCCACAGAGCAGCTCTGCCATTCCCTGGGCAGCCTTGGGAAGTGCCAGGTTCCTGCAGCTGGACCTGCCCATGGAGCCACGGACCAAACCCACCTCTGGCTCTGATTCCTCCTAAATTTCTGTCTCTGCATGAACTCAGTGAATCTTTAGTGATGCCCCATTAGGCAGGCAGGAATTCTCTGCCATTTAACAAACTCTGACTGCAGCTGCAACAGGGGAGAAATTCCCCACTTTTAATTTCCAAGAAGGCTCCTTTGTCCATCTCTAGTTATGAAACAGGGGCTTAAGTAGACTTTACACCAAGTAGTTGCCACAGATGCATGAATAAACATGAGGAGCTCCCTCTCCTTTGTGTTTGCACAAGAAAATGATGATTTTTCTGTTTGCTTGCAGCAAACCCCAAGGATTCTGCTGTAAATAGACAGGGCAGAAGTGGAGTACTCAGGGAAGATGGAACAAATCCATTGTTTGCAGTGATTCTCCCAAGTTCCAAACCAGACCCAGCAATTAATTTGCTTTGATAGACCCATGGTTTTTGTTAGAGTTCCTCATATTTAATTATGTCCTAATCCACCTCCAAGAAAGCAGAGGGAGCTCAGCAGAGAGCCATTACCTACAAACAGGAGTGGGAGCCAAGCATTTGAAATCCAGTTATTGATACAAAACAGAAGGCAGACTTCCAGCTCAAGCAGCCCCTCGGGTTTAATCTGAAGATCTATCAGGAAAAATCTCTTCTCTTTCCCACTGGAGGCTTTCATCTCTCCCCAGGAGGGAGCAATCATCTCCCCAACCCCTCCCTCGTGGTCCTAATTGTCCAAAGGGAGTCTTTGTGTTTGTGCACTTAATGAATTTACTGAGGGCAGATCGTATCTGCCACGGGACAACTCCTGAGCTGCAGCAGGGTGTGATTCCCAACCTTGTGTCCTGAAAAATCCCCTCCTGTGGAGACAGAATCCCACAGAAATTGCTGCTCAGGTCTCCTGAACTGAGTTTGTCACCAGCTCAGTGACACCACAAAGGTTAAAGTTTCCTCCAGGCAAAGTTGTTGCTCCTCGCCGGAGGCTCAGAGTTGTCCCAAGCAGGGATGGCTTGGAAGGACCATCCTTAAGGAATTGGCACAATTCCAGGGAAGGAGAAGAACCTTTCCCTGCAGGTGGGAGGTCTCCAGCTGTGTAGAGGGTTGGGGGCTGAAGTAGGAGAAGCTGGAGGTGCCCAAGGCCAGGCTGGACACTGGGGCTGGAGCAGCCTGGGACAGTGGGAGGTGTCCCTGCCACGGCAGGGGTGGCACTGGATGGGCTCTGAGGTCCCTCCATCCCAAACCATTCCATGGTTCTGTGACACTGTCCTGGGCAAAGCACCCCCAATGGAGCCAGAATTCCACAGAAATTGCTGCTCGGTTCTCCTGAACTGAGTTTGTCTCCAGCTCAGTGACACCACCAAGGTTAAAATTTCCTCCGGGCAAAGTTGTTTCTCCTCACCTGGGACTCAGAGTTGTCCAAATCAGGATCCCTTGGGAATTGACACCATTTGAGGGAAGAAGGCTTCTCCCTGGCAGATGGGATTTCTCCAGTGCTGTGGAGGGTGTGGTGGTGGGGTGGGAGAAGCTGGAGGTGCCCAAGGCCAGCTAGGACAGGGCCTGGAGCTCCCTGGGACAGTGGGAGGGAATGATCTCTTCCCATGGCAGGGATGGAATGGGATGATCCTTAGGGTCCTCCCAAACCATTCCACGATTCTGTGACACTGCAGCCTTCACTGGGCCAGCGAGGAGGTGTCACTACAGCTGCCCAGCTTCAGCTGCTCCCAGCCCGGCTGTTGGCTTAAATGCCCTGGAAAACCTGGATTTCTCCAGGATTTCCATTTCTCCACGGTGAGGGTGAGAATCCGCCCTCTGGGATCCAGTTCCAATCCCCAGAGACAGATCCTGGAAGGAATGGCTGGTGTTCTGCACCATTCCCTCAGGAATTCCTGTCCAGGATGGTTTGGAGGAAGGTCACACATTTAGAAACCTCATGGCCCATCCCAAATTTGCTTTTACAGGAGTGAAACCATTTTGGGTGGGAATGGCAAATGTGGGGGATGAGTCCTCCTAAAGAAGCCCATTTTTTTGGAGCAATTCCCAGCAATTCCCATTCCTAAGCCAAATCCACCCAGGATGAAATGCTGAGCTGGCACAGCAGTGAGCACAAGCCCTAATTCCCCAAAATAAGGGAAGGGAAGGGAAGGGAAGGGAAGGGAAGGGAAGGGAAGGGAAGGGAAGGGAAGGGAAGGGAAGGGAAGGGAAGGGAAGGGAAGGGAAGGGAAGGGAAGGGAAGGGAAGGGAAGGGAAGGGAAGGGAAGGGAAGGGAAGGGAAGGGAAGGGAAGGGAAGGGAAGGGAAGGGAAGGGAAGGGAAGGGAAGGGAAGGGAAGGGAAGGGAAGGGAAGGGAAGGGAAGGGAAGGGAAGGGAAGGGAAGGGAAGGGAAGGGAAGGGAAGGGAAGGGAAGGGAAGGGAAGGGAAGGGAAGGGAAGGGAAGGGAAGGGAAGGGAAGGGAAGGGAAGGGAAGGGAAGGGAAGGGAAGGGAAGGGAAGGGAAGGGAAGGGAAGGGAAGGACCAAGACTTTCAAATCCCTCTGCTTCAGTATCCATGGAGATGAATCCAACAGCAAGAAGTTGCCCAGAAGGTTCCAAGGCCTTCCAGGCAGGTTCCTTAAATTCCACCCATCCCAAAAAACCCTGTCTCTTCACAGAGGCTGCTCTCTGCCTGCAGAAGCCACAGCCCTAAATCCTCTCCTCCTGTTTGGCGCTTCCACTCATCCACCTGGACACAATAATGGAGCATCCCTGTCCCATTTGCATCCAGTGGCTCTTCAGTTATTAAATTCCTGCAGGGCCTGGATTGGAATTGAGTTAAAGATCTCCACCTTAGGCTCAGGGAGGTAATATTGCTGTTATCTAACCCTGGGCACCCAAATATCTTTAAGATCCAGCCCTTGCCACCCCAAAATTCTCAGCATTCCCCCCAGCAGTGATTCCCACACCTTTGGAGATGGTTATGAGGGACCAAGGTCTTTCCAGGTGAAATTCTTTGAACTAAACCGAAAATATTTGAGTACCTGATAAATATCTGGACTTCCCCTCTGATCAGAAAACACCCCCAGGGATTCCAGCCTGTTCTCCATTCTTTTTGAGGGAATGAGTCACGATTTTGGACTGCTTCCACTCTGTAGGAAGGATAAGGACACAGCTCCTGAGCGTTTGCAGAGCTGCTGGGAGGTTTGGGAGACTTCAGTTCATTTTCTGAGCTAAGGTGGAGTCGTGGTCAGCCCAAAACTGATAAAATAAATCCACCCTGGTGGATTCTGAGGGACATCCAGCTCCTGGTGGTTCTGCCTGGCAATCAGGATTCCAAGGGAAGGGCTGGAGCTGCTTGGATCTGCTGATAGCCCAGACAAGGAAAGAGAGGCGTCAAAGAGCAGGGAAGGCCAAAATCCCCCATCCACAGCCACACACACTTTTGGAATGTTCCTCAGCAGGGAGGCTCCCAAAAATCATTGTTGGGAGAACAAAGGCGAGTTTGGGATGACAGACATTTCAAACAACAGCAAAGTTGGAGGAGACCAGTAAGAAAAACAATTGGAACGGGAGAGGATTAAGTGGTCAACAGAAAACAACAAAAGGAAAATTAACGTCTTTTCAAAACTCACAAAGCAGGCTTAAAAGCAGGGGGAGAACAGTAAAAAACCCCAAATTATGCACAGTCTAACAGCAAAGCTCACAAAGAAATGAAGTGACTCCTGCAGAGAAAGGGTGTGGGGAGATCTCATAAACTGACCGCATTCCAAAGAGGAATAAAAAATCAATTCTCACACACACGGGCTGGGAGGCGCCCAGCCCCACTCAGTGCCTGAGTTTGGAAGGCCAAATTCTGAAATGCATCTCAAATCCCAAGGGTTCTGCTGAGGGGGAAGCTGGGAAATAACCAACATCCACCAGGTCCAGCTGGGACTGGGAGCAGCAGCCAAGGAGTGACACTGCACAAAGTGATTTTCTGCATCTGTCACCTCAGCAAACTTCAACGATTTGGGATGAAATTTGGTGTGACAGGCACTGAACTCAGGTAAAATTTTATTTCTTGTTTGTTCTGAAAGGTTCGGCTGATTTCATTGTGCTGTTTCCCAGGAGGAGAGCTGGAGTTGGTAAATTATTGTATCACTGGAAGGAATTTCCCTCTGGAGAGCTTTGCTTCTCCCAGGATCTTAAAATTTAGCAGAAGCCTGATATTCAGTTTATCTGTGTCGTGGTTTTATCTTCTGCCATCAAAGTCCCAGTGAATTTCATTATAAATCTTAGGGAAGGCAAACATCCTTAGGAGAGACCTCCTCAATTCCAGCAGGGAAATGTTCACAGAATCCCAGGATCCCTGAGGTTGGAAAAGATTCCCAAGGCCAGGCAGTGCCAGCTGTGCCCCAGGCCCACCTTGTCCCCAGCCCAGAGCACTCAGGGCCACCTCCAGGTGACACCTGCAGGGATGGGCACTCCAAACCTCCCTGGGCAGCTCTTCCCAAGCCCTGACCACCCTCTCCACGAAGATTTTCCAAATATCCACCCTGAGCCCAGCCTGAGGCCGTTCCCTCTGCTCCTGTCCCTGTTCCTGGCAGCAGAGCCTGGTCCCCACCTGGCTCCACCTTGCCACACAATCCCTTTCCCATTATTCTCCAAACAACCCAGGAATCTGCCCGGGGAACCCTTCAAACCCTCAGAACCCTCATTTCCCCCTCTCCTATCGGCCCCCTCAGATAAGAGCTTTTAACACACAGCCCTGGCAGGTTTTTCCTCCAGCCCGTGCTCCCTCCACAGGTGGCTCTGGCCACCCTCTCCCAACAGCTTTTCCACCGTTTGTTTTCCCACAACCATCCGGGGTTATTAAATAAACATTATTTACTGCACACAGTTCCGACTGCCTCCAAAGGAAGTCCTTATCTCCCACAGTAAACTTCCCTATACCCTGAAACGCACACTTGTTCACTTCCTTGTTTCTCTTTGGGTGTCATTCCCAGCCTTTTCCAAGGCCTAAAAAGATTCCTCAGTTCCTTCAGGAGCCCAGAAGTGCAGCCAGAGGTTTCAGTGGAGTTTGGAATAACGAGGCCCAGCACTGCTGGCAGTGTTTGCTTCTACTGCCCCAAATATTTGTCTGCATTTGAATAAACACCTTTGAAAAACTGCTGCTCCGGCCTTGCACAACTCCAATTCCTTTATTTTCACAACTCCAATCCCTTTATTTTCACAACACTCCCCTCAGGGCAGGGCAGACAATGTTGTTCCCTCGTTGGGAAATTGGAGCGATGAAAGTGTCTGGGCAGAGCGGGTGCCCAGCTGGAGAGGGGCAGGATCTGCTCTGGGGACACTTTGATGGCAGCAGCTCCTGCTGGGCCCCACGGCAGCCCCTGGACTGCAAATCCTTTGGGAAAAGCCCAGTGATGGACTGGGACAAGCCCGGGATCAATGAAGGCTGGGATGAGCAGATGGAGCAGCCCTGGGAGAGCTGGAGCTGCCCCAGCCCAGAGCCCCCCGTGCCCAGTGTGGGGATCAGGAGAGGGACTGGGATCAGGAGAGGGATTGGGATCAGGAGAGGGATTGGGATCAGGAGAGGGACTGGGATCAGGAGAGGGATTGGGATCAGGAGAGGGACTGGGATCAGGAGAGGGACTGGGATCAGGAGAGGGACTGGGATCAGGAGAGGGATTGGGATCAGGACAGGGATTGGGGCTGTGCCCCCTCAGGTGAGAGCCCACCTGCAGAGCTGCCCCAGCCCTGGAATTCCCAGCACAGGGAGGACGTGGAGCTGCTGGAGAGAGCCCAGAGGAGGCTCCAGGATGAGCAGAGGGCTGGAGCAGCTCTGCTGGCAGGAAAGGCTGGCACAGCTGGCATTGCTCAGCCTGGGCAGGAGAAGCTCTGGGCTGAGCTCAGGGTGGCCTTGCAGGGCCTGAAGGAGCCCCAGGAAAGCTGCAGAGAGACAATTGCCAAGGGCTGCAGGGACAGGAGCCAGGGAATGGCTCCCAGTGCCAGAGGGCAGGGCTGGATGGGATCCTGGGAATCAGGAATTGTTCCCTGGCAGGGTGGGCAGGCCCTGGCACAGGGTGCCCAGAGCAGCTGTGGCTGCCCCTGCATCCCTGGGATGGGCAGTGGCATCCCCTGCCATGGCAGAGGGTTGGATTGGGTGCCCTTTACAGACTCTTCCAACCCAAACCCTTCCCTGACTCCTTTCTGGGATTCTCCCAAGCTGACATTTCCCCACCATTGAAATTCCCCTGGGATTTGCTCAGGGCCAGCTCAGGGGATCTGTGCACGGCTCACCTGGATCCCAACACGGCTTTTTCCCATCTGAGCCAACAATTCTGGAGCACCAAGGGAAAAGAACAAGATCCCTGTGCCATCCAACTGGCCCTGGACTGAGGCCTGAACTGCACCAAACCTTGTGGCCAAACACAGCAAAAATTGAGATTTCCACTTGAGGTGCAACCCACGAAGTTCCCATGGTGTCACATTGTCACAGCCTGGCCAGAAATGGATTTAATTCCAAGTTTAAACCTCATGAGTGATTTAATAAAGGCCTCCCATCCTGATGTTTGGTTTTGCAGCTGCAGCATGACAGTGCACAAGTGTGTGGGATGGTCACAGACTGATGGCATTTCTCTAACTCATTCCTCTCACCCGGAAAAAAACCCTGCTATTTTCTAGATTTCAATTTTCTGGTCACAAATAATATTAAAAAGTCATCTTGGCTGATGAGATTTAAGAGCAGGATTACAGCAAGATTGAAAAACTCCATTCTGTTGGAGAAAATCACTCTGTGCTCACCAGATTTGTGCTCTGCTGCTGCTCAGATGATAATACCCACATTAATACCCACATTAATACCCACAGTCCTGCAGCCCCTGAGGAGCCACAGGCACACCCTGCAGGAGAATCCAGCTCCATCCATTCGGGACTAGTGGAAGGAAAGAGATCCAGAACCAGTCTGGGGAATTTTCTGCCACAGAAACTCAGTGGGGCAAAGACCACAGCCGTATTTTGTAAAAAACAGGATCAATTCCTGGATATTTCTGGAGATAAGGAAGAGAGAAACACACACTTTTTTTTCCCCCCAGTCCTGTTGAGGCTTTCCACGAGAAGAGGAAGCTCCAGAAATCCAGCCCCGGGCTCTGCTTGGTGAGGTCTCAATGCACGTCTCCAATAACCTACTTTAAAATTTCCACTCAGCCTGGCAGAGTCAGCCCGGGGCAGGACTCAGACTCTGGAGAAGTTTGAGGTCAAATGTGCATTGGGGGTAAAATGTTTATGGAGTTCAAGGACTGCAAATGCCAGGAGCAGCAGAGGAGAGTTCATGGAAATGCTAAATCTCGTGGGATAGTCTTCCTGAGGGACTTAGGGCCCTCTGGGGCTCTAATGACAGGTGAAAAACTCTTTAAAAGAAGATTTCTGGTGCAACCCAAAGCCCAGAGGGCGGAGGCTGGTGTGGGAGCTGTTATCAGCAATAGAATTGATAATGAGCTGATAGCAAAGAGCTCTGGGCTGGTGACAGTGACAGCAGGACCAGGCTGAGCCAGCTCTGCTGCCAGGCAAGGACAGCTCCCTTCCCTGCCCACACAGAGAACAGGTTAAAAATGTGGAATTCCATGGAATCCCTGAATCCCTGAGGCTGGAAAAGCTCTCCCAGCCCAGGCAGTGCCAGCTGTGCCCCAGGCCCACCTTGTCCCCAGCCCAGAGCACTCAGGGCCACCTCCAGCCCTTGCTGGGACACCTGCAGGGATGGGCACTCCAAAGCTCCCTGGGCAGCCCCTGCCAAGGCCTGAGCTCCCTTTCCATGGGCAAATTCCTGCTGCTGCCCAAGCTGAGCCTCCCCTGGCCCAGCCTGAGGCCGTTCCCTCTCCTCCTGTCCCTGTTCCTGGAGCACAGCCCGGCCCCCCCGGCTGTCCCCTCCTGTCAGGGACTTGTGCAGAGCCACAAGGTCCCCCCTGAGCCTCCTTTTCTCCAGCCTCAGCCCCTTCCCAGCTCCCTCAGGAATTCTCCAGCCCCTTCCCAGCTCCCTCGGGAATTCTCCAGCCCCTTCCCAGCTCCCTCAGGAATTCTCCAGCCCCTTCCCAGCTCCCTTCCCTGCCCTGGACACGCTCCAGCCCCTCCAGGGCTCTCCTGCAGGAGCCACAGCTGGGCACAGCCCTGGAGCACAGAGGGACAATCCCTGCCCTGCTCCTGCTGGACACACAATTCCTCACCCAGCCCAGGGGCCAGTGGCCTCCTGCCCCCCTGGGCACCCCTGGGCTCGTGTCCAGCCCCTGTCCCCAGCACCCCCAGGGCTTTTCCAGCCCCTCTGCCCAGCCTGGAGCTCCACGGGGTTGTTGTGACCCATGGGCAGCTCTCAACACTTGGCCATTTGCACCCGTTCACCTCAAAGCAATTCCAGCAACATCCTCTGTGTCTGGACCCCAGAGATTTGTCCTCCCTGAGCTTCAGGACACGTCCAGGTGGGACAGGAACATCAGCCCCACACTCCTCCCTCCCCAGCACGCCTCTGCTCAGAACAGAAACCAAGAGAATTCCCAGGGTGGGGCTTTGGAGGTTTCCCTGAAAGGTCCATCCCAACCCCTGCAAACTCCCAGCACCTCCAGCCTGGACATCCTCCCTCCAATCCTGGATTTCCTGACCTGGTGCAATCCAGCAGCCAGAGCCAGGGAGGGACAGCCCTGGGGGCTCCATCCCCACCTCAGGAGGGATTTCTGTCCCATCACAGGGAGGTTTCCACTCCTTCCTCAGCAGCCCCAGGCTCATTCCCTGCCTTTCCCACCCTGGCTCCTCATTTTCATCCACTGACAGCTCCACTTCCCCTCCCAGTGTGGGATTTTGGGCTCAGGCAAGGAAAGAGACAGCACAGAAAGAAGAACACCAGAAAAGGTGGGAAGTGCTGCACTTCCCTGGAGAGGAAGTTTCTCTTTTCCTCATTGTCCCAGTGAGGGAATTTCAATGTTTGGCAGAGAAAAATCCTAAAGTAAGATTCCTGCTTTGTCCCAGCCAGGAGCACCCTCCTGCCCAGCAGATCCACAGGCAGGAATTCCCACTGTGGCTGTGTCCAGTTCTGCAGGAGAGGCCTGGAGGGGCTGGAGTGTGTCCAGGAAAGGGACCTGAGCTGGGGAAGGGGCTGGAAAACTCCTAAGGGAGCTGGAAAAGGGGCTTAGCCCGGAGAAAAGGAGGCTCAGGGGGGATCTTGTGGCTCTCCATGGTTTTCCACCATTCCCAGCCCCATCGGCATCATTCCCCTGTCACCAGGAACCCAGAGAGAACCTTGGGGTTCATCAAATTCCCATTGTGAGGCAGCACAACTCCAATTTCAACCCCAGGAGCTCCAGATCTCCATCCCTGCTCGAAAAACTTTTCCTGCCTCATATCCCTGTGGAATTTTGCCCAGACCACAAGGAAAAGCCCCAACTCCTGAGTTAAAAACCCTCCCAGTCCTTTCCTCTTCTCCTTCTTCTCCTCCTCCGTCTCCTCCTCCTCCTCCTCCTCCTCCTCCTTCTTCTCCTTCTCCTTCTCCTTCTCCTTCTCCTTCTCCTTCTCCTTCTCCTTCTCCTTCTCCTTCTCCTTCTCCTTCTCCTTCTCCTTCTCCTTCTCCTTCTCCTTCTCCTTCTCCTTCTCCTTCTCCTTCTCCTTCTCCTTCTCCTTCTCCTTCTCCTTCTCCTTCTCCTTCTCCTTCTCCTTCTCCTTCTCCTTCTCCTTCTCCTTCTCCTTCTCCTTCTCCTTCTCCTTCTCCTTCTCCTTCTCCTTCTCCTTCTCCTTCTCCTTCTCCTTCTCCTTCTCCTCCTTCATTGCCTTCTTCTTCTCACTATTATTATTCTCACTATCATCATTATTATAATTATTATCTTATCTTTATTATTTATATTAATTCAATAGCAACTCGATAATATCTCAAAATAATAATAATAATAATAATAATAATAATAATAATAATAATAATAATAACAAAGATAAAGACAATAAAAAGAGTCATAATAATAATAATGACAACAACGACTACTGCTCCCAGATAATCAGCTGTCAAACTGTGCAGGCTGGAATGTTCAAATCCACCTCCAAATCACTCTGAAAAGGGAACTTGGAGGGTTTTGAGCTGCTGGGCAGCCAAGGAGGGCAAATTCCAAACACCTTCTACCACCTTAAAAAGGAAATAAAAGGCACTTGGACAAGGAGAACCCCTGGCTGGTGGTGAGGAGAGCTCAGAAAAGGTCTTAAAACCCAAATGATGGCAGCTCAGGGATGTCCCAGTGCTCCTCCACTGATTCCTCCTCCCTGCCTGAGACAGAAAGTTCCCGGGATTCTCATTTCCTGGGATCAGGGGGTTGAAAACCATCCAGGCTCCCCTTGCCCACTGTCCCCTGGCAGTTCCCACACGGAGTCTCCTCCTCAGCAAGGAAACCTCCCCCAGCTCCGTGCCAGGGACAGCAGTTTCTGGGAAAGCTGCCACCACTTCTTCCAATCAATTGTTCCGAGACGCCACCCGCTTCTCCAGGGCTGGAAGTGCCGCTCTTGGGGGACATCTGAAAATAATTCCTTCGTTTTTTGGGTCAAACATTGCCCTCCAGCACGGCACAGCCCACATGACAGGAGGAACTGGAGGGAGAAGTGGCCTGCCCTGGCACTGAGATGCCCAGCACAGAGCTCCTGGTGTGGTCCAGGCTGGAATGTCATCGAGTGTCCAAGGCACTGAGGTTTGGAGTCCAGAGGATGAGCTGAATCCAACCCCTGCTCCGGGGCAAGGGAGGGGAGCAGCAGTTCAGGTTTCAACCTCAAGTGATACCTCATTCATTTAGGGAAAAAACCCAGGAGGGGACGTGAGGCTTGAGATTCCTCAGG
This sequence comes from Prinia subflava, assembly GCF_021018805.1. Lineage (NCBI taxonomy): Eukaryota > Metazoa > Chordata > Aves > Passeriformes > Cisticolidae > Prinia > Prinia subflava. The sequence goes on along the minus strand of NC_086249.1, from coordinate 106,425,792 downwards.
AAACAAAACAAAAAAAAAAAAGGGAAAAATCCAGCAGTGCCTAATCCATGCGCTGTGACAGCTCTTTATCAGCCCATAAAGGAGCAATGAGCACAATAATTCAATTTTGCCTCAGTAAAGGCTCAGCTGGAAGGGAAACCTGAGCTTGTTACAGGCTTCCGACTGAACAACAGGAAAAATCCAGCCAAGATGGACCCAAAATGGACCCAAAATGGACACAAAATAGACACAAAATGGACACAAAATGGACACCTGGTCACGAGGTCTCACACTTTTATAAATTTTGGTCCATTTGGTCCATTCCTTCATGGTCGCCAGAAACTGATGCCTTGGGAAGGCTGATCTGGAGCAGAGACTGGACAGAGCTGGAAAATAAAGCAGGGATTTACTGAAAGGCCTTTAAGGATATACCTTGGGCAGGACAGGGCCTGGCCAGGGCTACACCCAAGGTGGACCCAAAATGGGCACAAAATGGGCACAAAATGGTCACAAAATGGACCCCTGGTCACGAGGTCTCACATTTTTATGTTTTGGTCCATTTGCATTTTGGGGTTTCATTGTCCAATTCCAGCTGCAGGTGATGCAGTCCCATCCTTCTTGTTCTGTCCCTTCAGCCCCCCTTGTTTGTGCTTTTGGGCTGAACACTTGTCCCAGCTGTCCTTGGTGTGCAGCAGGAGAAGGATTTGTTTTGTGTCCCTGCTGTGTGCAGAGCTGAGTGAGCCTGAGTGTGAGCTCAGAGCTGCACCCTGGGCAGCACAGGGGCTGGGATACAGCAAAATAAAACTGAAGGCATCACTGTCCCTCTGTCCCTTGTCCCCAGTCCCTCTGCAGCTCTCCTGGAGCCCCTTCAGGCCCTGGCAGGGGCTCTGAGCTCTCCCTGGAGCTTCTCCTCTCCAGGTGAGCATCCCCGGCTCTCCCAGCCTGGCTCCAGCCCTGGAGCAGCTCCGTGGCTCCTCTGGACTTGTTCATGAGCTCCACATCTTTCTTTTGGGAAAAATCCGGCAATTTTGACCTGATGTTACAATTTTGGATTTGAAATTCAGGCTGCCTTTATCCACCTGCCTCGTTCTGGACGTGAGGCTGCAAAGGGTGAGCAGGAAGATGCCAGAACAACCAGAATTTGGGAGTGGGGAATCCAGCCCTTCCCAGGACTCCCAGCTTGGGCACCAAGGAGGCCACAACTCAGGGAACTATTCCCAGATAACATCCTTGGGATTGAGCAGTGCAAAAGCCAGGCTGGGATATGCAAATCCACCTCCAGAGGAATCTGTGCCCTCCGGAAAGGGAACTTGGAAAGAGCTGAGCTGAGGGGTGGCCAAGGAGGGGAAATCCCAAATGTCTTCTACAACCTCAGACTGAAAATAAAGGCACTTGGACAAGTTCTCATTTCCAAGGCCAGCTTGGACGGGACTTGGAGACACCTGGGACAGTGGGAGGTGGCAGGGGTGGCACTGGTGGGAAATACAAAGTTGTGTTTGGTGTCAGGGAAATAAAGAGAATCTGTGTAATTGTAATTGTGGAACACGGCCATGGGACAGTTACAAAGATGAATTCTAATAAACAACCCAGGAAAGCATGGAAGGAGGTTTTGAACAAACTTTGCTTGCAATTACCTATTATAAATCTCAAGCTATTCTGTAATAGGAGTCTTCGAATTATAACTTTACAAGCTTGTTTTGTATTAAAGAATTTTAAACTCTAGTTTTAGGATGTAAAAAAGCTTTCTCACAGAATGGTAAAAAAACATCCTGGATACAGAAAAAAGATTTCAGCTTGCTGATTTATGGTTCCTGAAAAAGGAAAACTGGACATCATTATCAGAGACTGATAGACCTGGGAAATAGCAGCTGGACCCCACCACCTGGGATACAAATCCTGGATGTACATCCCGGAATATTGAAATCTAAAATGGACCACAATAGGTATTGAATATTGACGTTAAAAATTGGAATATTGAAATCTAAAATGGACCACAACAGGTATTGAATATTGACATTAAAAATTGGAATATTGAAATCTAAAATGGACTACAATAGGTATTGAATATTGACATAAAAATTGGAATATTGAAATCTAAAATGGACCGCAATAGGTATTGAATATTGACGTTAAAAATTGGAATATTGAAATCTAAAATGGACTACAATAGGTATTGAATATTGACATTAAAAATTGGAATATTGAAATCTAAAATGGACCACAATAGGTATTGAATATTGACATTAAAAATTGGAATATTGAAATCTAAAATGGACTACAATAGGTATTGAATATTGACATTAAAAATTGGAATATTGAAATCTAAAATGGACTACAATAGGTATTGAATATTGACATTAAAAATTGGAATATTGAAATCTAAAATGGACTACAATAGGTATTGAATATTGACATTAAAAATTGGAATATTGAAATCTAAAATGGACTACAATAGGTATTGAATAGTGACGTTAAAAATTAGAAACTGCTGAGAAAAGCCTATGAATATGTATGAATATTGCCAATAAAACCCCAGCAGTTCCAGCAATGGGTGTGCAGTTAGAAGGGAAAATCTTCCACTGTACCCAGCGCTGTCTTTGCTCACACTTTACCATGCTAATTAACCAATTATTAAATTGAATTGCTGCTTGATATATTGGCCATGTCAGGAGTCTCATTTCTAGCACTGGGTGATCCTTAAAATCCCTTCCAGCCCGCCCCGCTCTGGGGTTTGGGGTCCCCTCCAGGGTCCCTTTTCCTGGCTCTGAGCTCCCTGCCCTGCACCGAGGGCAGGTACGAACCTGAGCGAGGTTCTCTGTCCAGGTGAGGTGTCCCAGCCCTGCTGTCCCTCCTGGGACACCTCAGGAGCCCCTTCCAGCCCCACATTCCAGCCGGGAGGCAGCTGGCAGTCACTGCTTTGCTTCCGAGCCAAGGAGAAGGAGGAACAATAGAGGAGAAGTGACACTTGTGGGACGAGGCTGCTGCAAGGGCTTGAACAATCCGCTCTGCCAAAGACATCCCAGAGTGTCCAATTGTTCCGGGGAGGGAGGACTCTGTGTTCAGACTCACAGATCAGGAAATTTGGGGACAGAGGTGGCACCTGGGGTCAACCCAGCCTTCAGCGAGGGGAGTTCATTAGTGAAAGGCCCAAGGAAAGAGCAGATGGATCCATGGGGAGCTCCAGGAGGGTGTTTGGGCTGCCCTGGCAGGCGGTGGCATGCTTGGAGAACTGCTCCTAATGAAGGGAGTGATAAATGACTGCGAGGGAGAGGAGGAGATCACAGGAGCCGAACTGGAGCTCGGAAAACAAACAGCCCAAAATGTCCAAACAAAACAACTCGAGGGCTGTGCGGGGTTTGTCTCCGTTTGTGCCTCGGCCCAGGGCAGGAGGAGGGTCTGGAGCAGAGCTCTTCGTCCTCACTTGGGGCGCTCTGCTCCTGCCTGGGGTCAATGATGGGAATCCTGCCCGGCTCCAACCCCTGGGTGTCCCTGGGTGTCCTTGTGTGTCTGTCCCTGTCTGTCTGTCCCTGTGTGTCCCTGGGTGTCCCTGTCTATCCCTATCTGTCTGTCTGTCTGTCTGTCCTTGTGTCTGTCCCTGGGTGTCCCTGGGTGTCCCTGTCTGTCTGTATGCCCCTGTGTCTGTGTCTGTCCCTGTGTCTGTCCCTGTCTGTCTGTCCCTGGGTGTCCCTGTCTGTCTGCCCCTGTGTCTGTGTCTGTCCCTGTGTCTGTCCCTGTGTCTGTCCCTGTCTGTCCCTGTGTGTCCCTGTGTCTGTCCCTGGGTGTCCCCATGTCTGTCCCTGTGTCTGTCCCTGTCTGTCCCTGTGTCTGTCCCTGTGTCTGTCCCTGGGTGTCCCTGTCTGTCTGTCTGCCCCTGTGTCTGTGTCTGTCCCTGTTTCTGTCCCTGTCTGTCCCCATGTCTGTCCCTGTGTCTGTCCCTGTGTCTGTCCCTGTCTGTCCCTGTGTGTCCCTGTGTCTGTCCCCATGTCTGTCCCTGTGTCTGTCCCTGTCTGTCCCTGTCCGTCCCTGTGTCTGTCCCTGGGTGTCCCTATGTCTGTCCCCATGTCTGTCCCTGTGTCTGTCCCTGTATCTGTCCCTGTCTGTCTGTCCCTGTGTGTCCCTGTGTCTGTCCCTGTCTGTCCCTGTGTCTGTCCCTATGTCTGTCCCTGTGTCTGTCCCTGTGTGCAGGGAGGGCAGAGCAGCCCCAGGCTCTGCTCCAGGCCCAGCAATGGCCCCAGAGCCACGGGCAGGGGCTGAGCCCAGCAATTCCCCTGAAATTCTGCCCTGGGCAGTGCCAGCCCTGAACACATTGTCCAGAGGGGCTGGACTGTCCTCCCTGGGGATATTCCAGAAATCCAGGCACAGAAACTTCTCAAATCCTCATTCCTGCAGGCCCAAACACAGAGCTGAGTACAGGATTCGACCTGAGGCCTTGGAAAAGGCTTCCACAGGCAGAGACCATAAACAAGAATGAGGGTTTGTAGTTTAGACAGAAACACATCAAGCTAGGTAGTGGAAAGTTTTAAGGTTTTAAAGATTGGCTATAGCAGTAGTTACAGAAATAGTAAGAAGTTTTGAGGTGTAACAAGCAGTTTTGTGTGTCAGTGTATGGTTGGTTAAGAAAGCCTTGCACTGCAGCAGGATGTGTGATACAAATGAACGAGGGATGGGTGTGAAGGTGGAAACAATCCATGTGGCAGGAGTTTAATGGCTAATAAACCTTTAACACCCCTTTTATCCCGTGGTATTTTGACCACTGACCACGGACACCTGACCCTTAACTCGTGCAGTGAAGTCGTTCTCACTCCTCCATTGGACTGAGGCCATAAATCGTGTTTTGAACATCTCTTGGTGCTCCCGTCTCTCTCGTGTAAACCCGACAGGGATATTCCAGAATCTCCCCAGTCCCGTGTCCTGAGCTCCAGGGTGATCCCAGGTGAGCCCTGTGAGCCCTCCCAGCCTCACCCATCCCGGGATTCTGTGCCAGCACTGGTGGCTGAGGCTCCAGCCCAGCACTGAGTTTAAACCCCTTTGCAGCTTTACCTTCCAGAGCCTGAGTGAAATCACCTCAGGTCCTTACAGAAATAAATAAATCCATCCACCCTTACAGAAATAAATCAATCCATTAAACCCAGGCCCTGTTTCAGTGCCTGGGAGGCTGCACAGCTCTGGATTCTTTTCAGGAAGCTGAACCAAGCCAAAACACCACCGGAGCTCGTAGTTAAACCGGTTTGAAAAAGAGAACAAGATGTTCCCAGAGCTTCACTGAGATGGAGTCCTGCAAAGACCCTGTCCTGTCAGGGGAGGGAGGGGCTGGGATGGAATTCCCAGAGCAGCTGTGGCTGCCCCTGCATCCCTGGCAGTGCCCAAGGCCAGGCTGGACACTGGGGCTGGAGCAGCCTGGGGCAGTGGGAGGTGTCCCTGCCATGGCAGGGGTGGCACTGGATGATCCCTAATATCTCTCCCAATCCAACCCATCCATAATTCCACATTTCTCTAATTCAGCTGCACACAGATTGCTTCCCCAGCTCTGTTGGTTCTCAGATGATCCACCAGGCACAGCTGCAGCTGCAGAGCATCGATTCCATGAGAATTCCAGGGGAAAGGAGGGGTCAGGAGTGTGTGACCTTTCCAGCATCATCCTCTGCTCATCTGCAGGCTCAGACTTCAGAGAATCCCAGACTGGTTTGGGTTGGGAGGGACCTCAGAGCCCACCCAGTGCCACCCCTGCCATGACAGGGACACCTCCCACTGTCCCAGGCTGCTCCAGCCCCAGTGTCCAGCCTGGCCTTGGGCACTGCCAGGGATGCAGGGGCAGCCACAGCTGCTCTGGGGCATTATGAAATCATAAAATACGGACAAGAAACAGAAAATTACCCGAGATCATCTTTGGACTGAAGTCCCAACCCCAAACTTTCATTTCAGAGCTGACCAAAACTCCGAACTTCTTTCCTCGTCAAAGTTTTGACATTTCTGATTTTGGGATCAATCCAAGTATTAAAGCAGAGGGAGCGCCTGCAGCTGGCCCAGCAGGGATTGGGGTTGGATTTTAGGGCAAGGCTCTTCCCCAGAGGTGCTGGCACTGCCCAGGCTCCCCAGGGAATGGGCACGGCCCCGAGGCTGCCACAGCTCCAGGAGCCTTTGGGATGCCAGGGTGGGATTGTTGGGGGTCTGGGCAGGGACAGGGTGGCACTGGATGATCCCTGTGGGTTTATTCACACTCAGGATATTCCATCATTCCATAAAACCTTTTCAGCAATTTTTCCAGTCCAAAAGAAAACAAGAATTAAACCTGGTTTTAATTGCTTCTATTAATCTATAAAACCTGGTTCTCATGTCCATTATAAACCTTTCAATCTTCATTTTAAGCTACATCCTACCTTATAGAAATTCTCTTACTTCATATTTTCCTGTTATTTCATGACTAATCAATGGAATTATGCACTGACTAATACCAGCATGTCACAACATGACACAGCATCATTTCAGCCTCCTTCTCTTTTACCCAAAAATGCTTTTTTTAACAGCATTAAGGGCAGTTACTGCCTGGCACTGATCAAAACATCTTTTTTTTCCCCTCATAGGATAGTTGGGTGCTTTGACACAGAAAAGAAAGGAAGATGAAATATTTCAGTCAGCTCTCAGCAGAAGTTACTCTAAATTATTTGAGAATCAAATAAAAAAATCAAATGGAAGTGATGGGATGTTTGAAATGGGTGTCATTCTGTGTGTACATCACCACATACAATACCCAGAAACAGCTGAAAACTCTGAAAAATACAATATAAAACACAATAAAAATATTTTTAAATCAAAATCCCCACCATAATTATATAAAATAAGTTTATTTCCCCAACAGTTCCCAGAAACAGCTGACAACCCTGAAAAATACAAAATAAACCAGAATAAAAAAATTTTTTAAATAAAACCCCCCACTGCAATTATGGAAAATGAGGTTGTTTCTCCCACAAAAGGTGCAGCAGGAGGAAAAGAGCCGCGATCTGTTTGATTGTGCAGCGATTTTTGATCCCAAATCTGGCTGCACCTGGCTGGGAAAAGCCTCTCCCTTTGAAGCTGGAGCGGCCACTTCTGGGAGAGCAGCCAGAAAAAAGGGATTGGCTCGGGAATTGTGTCCCTCAAAGGGAAGGAAGTGATAAAAAAATCCATGATTCCAAATTCTCCTTGTTTCTGCATCGCCTCTGTGTCACTCCTCATGAACAGTCACCCCTTATCTCCAACCTGCCCTGCAGGTGACCTGGGATACTCTGGGAAAATTCCCAATTCCAGGAGCACTGGAATCAATGTGGGGCTCTTTATTTGTAGGGAAAGATTTTCCTGGAATCCCAGAACATCCTGAATGGAGGGGACCCGTAGGGATCACCCAGTCCCACTGCAAACCTTGCACAGGCACCCCAAAATCCCACCCTGTCCAAATGCTCCATGAATTCTTTAATTTAAAAAGTGACATAATAAAAATGACATAACAAAATAAAGGTTCAGGTTTCCAGGCACCCAAAGCTCCTTTGGAATGAGGGCAGTGATGTGGGGCCACCATCACAGCCCAGGAACCAGCAGGCCCCAGCAGGATTGTCCAGAGTGATGAACTCAGCAATTAAAAGAGAATGAAAGAGGTGAAATGAAAAATAAACAAATCTGGGAGAGTGGAATGAGATGATCTTTAAGGTCCCTTCCAGCCCAAAGTGTTCCATGGGAGAAGAGAAGGAGAAGGAGAAGGAGAAGGAGAAGGAGAAGGAGGAGGAGAAGGAGAAGGAGAAGGAGAAGGAGAAGGAGAAGGAGAAGGAGAAGGAGAAGGAGAAGGAGAAGGAGAAGGAGAAGGAGAAGGAGAAGGAGAAGGAGAAGGAGAAGGAGAAGGAGAAGGAGAAGGAGAAGGAGAAGGAGAAGGAGAAGGAGAAGGAGAAGGAGAAGGAGAAGGAGAAGGAGAAGGAGAAGGAGAAGGAGAAGGAGAAGGAGAAGGAGAAGGAGAAGGAGAAGGAGAAGGAGAAGGGATAAATGTTGGAGGCTGCAGGGTGCCTGATTTGTATTTTAATATTGCCCTGATTTCACAGGAGAGCATTCCAATAAAAACAGTGATAACTGGGAACCGAGAGGCCCCTGATCTTCTCCATAACCTCTGCAGGGAATATCCCAGAATCCCAGGATCACCAAGGTGGGAAGAGCCCCTCAGGACCACCCAGTGCCACCCCAGCCCCACCAGCATCCCCCAAACCCTGTCCCCAAGGGCCACCTCCAGACTCCTCCTGAGCACTCCCACAGACAGTGACTGCAAACCTCCCTGGGCAGCTCAGCCCAAGGCCTGACCACTCTGCCAGGGAAATTTCCTTTCCCAATCTCCAGGCTGAGCCTGCCCTGGTGCAATTTGAGGCCATTTCCTCTCCTCCTTTCCCTGCCCCTCCTGTCAGGGACTTGTGCAGAGCCACAGGGTCCCCCCTGAGCCTCCTTTTCTCCAGCCTCAGCCCCTTCCCAGCTCCCTCAGGAATTCTCCAGCCCCTTCCCAGCTCCCTCAGGAATTCTCCAGCCCCTTCCCAGCTCCCTTCCCTGCCCTGGACACGCTCCAGCCCCTCCAGGGCTCTCCTGCAGGAGCCACAGCTGGGCACAGCCCTGGAGCACAGAGGGACAATCCCTGCCCTGCTCCTGCTGGACACACAATTCCTCACCCAGCCCAGGATGTTCTTGGCCCTCCTGCCCCCCTGGGCACCCCTGGGCTCACCCCCCTGATCCAGAAGATTCCTCAAGCAGCTCCCTGGCCACTGCCAAGGACAGAAACACTCGATGAGAAGAATTCCAGAGTGCTGCAATTGCTCCAGGAATGCACTGAAGGAGAGATGGGAGCAGGGAAGAAGGATAGGTGGAAATAAATTTGATTAGAGGAGACCTCTGATGCAGCCTGACAGCAAACCAAGTGCAAGAGCCTCCAAAGGGAGGGGAAGTTTCCTGTCATGGGAACAGGATTGGTTTGGTTCCTGACAACGAGGCCCAAATTTAAAACTAAAATTTGACTTCTTTGTACCAATAAAAATAAGAGAGAGAGGAAAACCTACAAAGAACCTACAAAGACAAGAAGATCCAGGAATTTCCATCCCAGTCCTGCCTGAGCTCCCAGGCAGGGCCAGCACTTGGAGAGGTGTCACAGACGAGTGGCATCTGCTCATCTGCACTCAGAGGAAGTTTTCATCTCTCCCTAAGCTTCCCTAAATCCCTGCAGCCTGAAACAGCCAGCAGCCTTCCCGAAACTCCAGAACAACCCCACGAGGTATTTTCAAATAAGGGAGACAAAAAGAGCAGAAAACTCATTAAAGTTAATTGGCCACCTGGAAAGCCTTCTCTCTGCCAAGAGCTGCTTTTTCCTTATTTTCCAAGGAATATTTGCTAGGAATCTTTGGGGAGAACTCTGCAGAAAGCTCTGAGTTTTGGAGCTGGATGGAATCGAGTGAGTTGTTGAGCTGGAGTGAAATCAAGAGGGAAAGCAAAGTGAACACAGGTTCACCCCCTGATCCAAGGAAAAATCAGTGAGAGGGAAATAAAACTTCAACCCCTGACAGGAGGGTCCAGCTGTGGCTCCTGCAGGAGAGCCCTGGAGGGGCTGGAGCGTGTCCAGGGCAGGGAAGGGAGCTGGGAAGGGGCTGGAGAATTCCTGGGGGAGCTGGGAAGGGGCTGAGGCTGGAGAAAAGGAGGCTCAGGGGGGACCTTGTGGCTCTGCACAGTCCCTGACAGGAGGGGACAGCCGGGGGGGTCGGGCTGTGCTCCAGGAACAGGGACAGGAGGAGAGGGAACGGCCTCAGGCTGGGCCAGGGGAGGCTCAGCTTGGGCAGCAGCAGGAATTTGCCCATGGAAAGGGAGCTCAGGCCTTGGCAGGGGCTGCCCAGGGAGCTTTGGAGTGCCCATCCCTGCAGGTGTCACCTGGAGGTGGCCCTGAGTGCTCTGGGCTGGGGACAAGGTGGGCCTGGGGCACAGCTGGGACTCTGTGACCTTGGGAATTTTTCCACCCTCAGGGATCCTGGGATCCTGTGAAAACAAAGCACTGCACGTGTCTGCAGGAGCGAGGCACCTTGGTGAACCCCTGGAGTTGATTTCATCCTCCCAAAAATCCCTCAGCAAATATTTCTGGTCAGCCCCCCCTGCCACGGGACTCCAGCTGGGCCCTGTGGTTTGGCCACTTCCCACTGAAAGAACCCTTCACATTTCTGTGGATTCTCACATGAGGAACACCACTATTGTCCTGTCCTAAATGCCAGCATTTAGGGACTGTGTAATTCCCACCAGAATAGCCCTGGGAGGGGGCTCGTGCTCCTCACAGTGCAATTAAGGAGGGGTTTTAGACCACAGCTGTTTTTAGAGCTCCCCGAGGTCGCCAGGAATGTCCCGGGCAGTGGGACTGGGATGCTGGGATTTACAGCCCTCTCCCAGTCACTCGGATTACTCAGAGTCAGCCGAGGCTGAGGAGCAGAAAATCTTACCCAGGGAGAAATGCTGGATTTCTCAGCAGTGATTCACCCTCCCAGCACAGAGAAATCAGGGAAATCAGAGCCTAAAGGGCTCCAGGAGAGCTGCAGAGGGACTGGGGACAAGGGATGAGGGACAGGAGCCAGGGAATGGCTCCCAGTGCCAAAGGGCAGGGCTGGATGGGCTCTTGGGAATCAGGAATTGTTCCCTGGCAGGGTGGGCAGGCCCTGGCACAGGGTGCCCAGAGCAGCTGTGGCTGCCCCTGCATCCCTGGCAGTGCCCAAGGCCAGGCTGGACACTGGGGCTGGAGCAGCCTGGGACAGTGGGAGGTGTCCCTGCCATGGCAGGGGTGGCACTGGAGGATTTTTAAGGTCCTCTTTAAGGTCTTCTGGTCCTCTCTGGTCCTCTCTGTGCCAGTGCCAAATGGTACCAGAATATTTGGCAATGATTTGGGCAATGTGTTTTCCATGCATGCCCAGAAAGTTGTTCCTGAATTGTTCCTTCTTCCTGTTCTGCCCTTACTCTGCATTGCCTGACTCAAAGGATGGGAACAACCCCATGATATTCCATTTTCCTTCCCATTAAATAAAACCCCTTTAAACCCTGGCAGTGCCCAAGGCCAGGTTGGAGCAGCCTGGGACAGTGGGAGGTGTCCCTGCCATGGCAGGGGTGGCACTGGGTGGGTTTGAGGTCCTTCCCAACCCAAACCATTCTGGAATTCTGTGTTTCTGTAATTCCAAGTGATGGCTCTCAGCACACAGGGATCTCTGGGAGCTCTGGATTAGTCCCACAGCAGGAATTTTCTCACCTCACAAACCAGGGTTACACAGCCCAGAGGAGGGAGAACCTCCAGCCAGCCCTCAGAGGGGACAAACAGGGAACAGCCACAGCCAGGGAGGTGTCACCTGGAGCAGGGCTGGGAACACCACTGAGACAGCAAATAAATCAAATAACAACCAACAAACACCACAGCTCTGAGAGCAAATAAATCAAATAACAACCAACAAACACCACAGCTCTGACAGAAAGCAAATCACCCATGTGAGCAGAGACTACGGAACTGATGCAAAACATGCTTGTAATAAATGGAGTTTTTAACACGTTCTGGGCAGAATTCTGTTGTATTTCCAGTGGTGCCAGTGACCGGACAAGGAGCAGTGGCCATAAAAGAAAAACACAACAAATTCCACCCCAAACAGAGGAAGAACCTCCTTCCATGGAGCCCTGGAGCTGCTGCCCAGGGAGGTGATGAATTCTCCCTCTCTAGGACATCCCAAGCCCACCTGGATGTGTCCCTATGTCACCTGCTCAGGGTGACCCTGCCTGGTTGGACTGGGTGATCTCCAGAGGTCCCTTCCAACCAAACAATTCCAGGATTCTGGGATTCTGGGATCTCAACCCTTGGAGAGCCACGTTGGGCACCAAAAAGGACCTTGGGTTTAACCTGGCAGCCAAAGCCCACCCGGCCTCACTCCCTTTCTCATTCCCAGGGGATGGGGAGAGAACTGGAAAAAAGGGAAAATTGTGGGCTGAGATGAAGACAGGTCAATAGGACCCAAAGAAGAAGGGAAAGCCATGGAATCATGGAATGGTTTGGGCTGGAAGGAACCTTAAACTCATCTTCTTCCATCCCATTTCTGTGGCAGGGACACCTCCCACTGTCCCAGGCTGCTCCAAGCCCCAGTGTCCCACCTGGCCTTGGGCACTGCCAGGGATGAGGAGCTGAGCAAGACCCAACACACCCAACCCCTCCTCCGGCTCTGCCCATGTCCTGCTCAACAAACAAAGCCTTTGGCACCAGGATTTCTTGGAAAATTCCTTTTCTGCAGCTTCTGCAGCTTTGCCTTCCTGCTGATTGTCCTGCTTCCCCTGCAGCGATCCCAAACCCTCCCAGCAGCGGGGAGGGATCTGAGAAGCCCCAGGTGCACCAGGGCAGTTTGGGTTTCCTTCCCCTTTGGGCTGGCTGCAGCTCCTCTGGAATTGTTTTTTCTCAGTAGAGGGCAGGGAATGGTTTATAGGGGATTCCAGGGATTATCAAAGCAAACTCTCTGCTCTTTCCAGGAGCTGGGACAACTGGGAATATCCCACCCTTAGGATGAGCAGCTTGGAGGATCCTTCATGCCCATGCCAGGAGCACTCCTGGAGTCCCCTCATCCTTAATATTTAAGGAATGAGAAGATTTCGTTCCCAACATTCCCCGAGCAGAAGAGTGGGAATGCTGCCTGTGCATCACTGGGATAATGAGCATCCTGCTCCTGGCTCCCTCCTGGCTCTCCCCGGCCCTGTGGCGTTGTCACCCATCCCGCTTGTCACCCCAAAACAGGGAACAGCCAGGCTGCAGGGACACTGAGTGTGCCCCGAGCCTCCTGCTGCTTCCAAGGGGAGCTGGGGAGGGGAAATCCAGCTGAAATCCAGCTTTTCCTCCCGAGCTGTGACCTTCACATCTTCCCCCAGCACAAAACCGAGCTGAGCTCAGCTCGTCACCACAGGCAGCAGCTCCTGCAGGAGTTGGACATTCCCCAAGGAATGCTGGACACGTCTCCACCAGACTGCAGAGGAGCTTCCTGTGAGCCCTCACCAGCAGAATTCCCAACTCTGAAACCGTGCTGGGGGATTCCTCTTGGGATGAAGTGCATTGTACTGTCAAGAAACAGGGAATTACGGAATGGTTTGGGTAGGGAGGGAATTTAAAGCAACCCATCCCATCCCATCCCATCCCATCCCATCCCATCCCATCCCATCCCATCCCATCCCATCCCATCCCATCCCATCCCATCCCATCCCATCCCATCCCATCCCATCCCATCCCATCCCATCCCATCCCATCCCATCCCATCCCATCCCATCCCATCCCATCCCATCCCATCCCATCCCATCCCATCCCATCCCAGCCCATCCCATCCCATCCCATCCCATCCCAGCCCAGCCCAGCCCAGCCCATCCCAGCCCAGCCCAGCCCATCCCATCCCATCCCATCCCATCCCATCCCATCCCATCCCATCCCATCCCATCCCATCCCATCCCATCCCATCCCATCCCATCCCATCCCATCCCATCCCATCCCATCCCATCCCATCCCATCCCATCCCATCCCAGCCCAGCCCAGCCCAGCCCAGCCCAGCCCATCTCAGCCCATCCCATCCCATCCCATCCCATTCCCTGAGCCCTTCCACTGTCCCAGGCTGCTCCAAGCCCCATCCAGCCCGACCTTGGGCACTTCCAGGGAGCAGCCACAGCTTCCCTGAGCAGCCACAACTCCTCTGTCCCCACAGAACTCAGCCAGGGCCCCTTGCAGATCCAGTGGAATCTCACCATCCCACGAAACTCCTGTCAGGATTTCCCTGAGCCAGATTCCCTCCGTGCCAGCAGCTCCCTCCACACACGCCCGGCTTGGCAGCCCAAGCACAACCCAACCCCAGCAGGGACTGAGCCCTCCCCGGGTCCCAGCATCCCTCCCCTCCCAGGAAAACGTCCCTTAAGCACCCTGGAATACTTCAGGAGGGGAATCTGAAGCCAAGCTCCCCTCTCCCTGAGTGCTGCCTCCTTATCAAGCCTCTCATTGGCTGCAGTTTGTGTTTTTCCAAGGGCTCTTCAGTGGGATGCTCAAGGAAAATCCTGCCAGCACCCAACTTGGAGAGAAGTGAATCACAAAATCTCAAAGGCCAATTAAAACTCATCATGTTTTATACAATGCTGATGATTTTTAAGCTTGTGCTTCCAGGCCCTAAATTGAAAATAGCTGGGGGGGGGGGTTGTTGTCTTAAAATTGCAGCTTCCCAGAACCTGAAAGGAGCCTGAAAAGTGGAATGGATTCAAACCGAGGGAGGGGATTTAGACGGGATATTGGGAATAAGGAATTCTTTATCCTGAGGATGGGCAGGCCCTGGCACAGGGTGCCCAGAGCAGCTGTGGCTGCCCCTGCATCCCTGGCAGTGCCCAAGGCCAGGCTGGACACTGGGGCTGGAGCAGCCTGGGATATGGGATGATCCCTAAAATCCCTCCCCACCCAAACCAGTTTGGGATTCCGTGAGAGAATGGAGATCTGGCAGAGCTGGACACATCCTGAGAGACTCTTTGGGCAGGAATAACCTGATCACATCCTAAGGGAAATTCCTGACTCCAAGAGCCCTGGTTTATATTCCTGGTTTATATTCCTGGTTTATATCCCAAAGTCTTCCTCCCTTCCTTAGCAACAACTCAGTAACCAGAGCTGGTCCCACCAAGGGATAGGGATGATTTCAGGGATCAAACCCCAGATCCAGCTGCAGGAGCCCCTGAGCCAGCCTGGCTTTTGCCATTCCAGCCCTTCCCTGGATGATTCCCAAGCTGCTGATTCTCCCTGGCTGTTGGTGCCCGGCTCCTTCTGCAGCTCCCAGGCAGGAGAGGATTTCCAGTTTGGCACTGGAACAGGAGATCCTGAAATTCTTTATGCCCACACTGCCAAAAAAGGGGATTTTGGTGCATTCTGGATTCAGGAAGAAAATCCTTGTGTGCTCAAACCTCCCAGGATCAGGGCAGGGGAATTCTTTGATGGTGCAGTGCCCTCAGGCTGTTGGAGAAACCTCCAGAGTGCAACATTCCCCATGGCAAAGGTCAGGAAAAGGAAGGGACTGAGGACATTCCCAAGATTTTCCCCATTTGTTGGCTGAGCAAACCATTCCAAGCCAGAGCTGCCAGTTGTTATCTGATCCTTTTCCCAAAGCTGTGCGTCCCCAAAATCCACAAAGAACAAACCCAGAGGATTTAGGAGCAGAAAACTCCTCATTTTCTACCCTCAGAAAACCTGGGGGCTGAGGAGCTTCGCTATTGGATTCTTTGGGAAACTAAATCCAAGTTCTGGCATTCCAACTGCTCAGGCCTTTGGGAATGGCCATGGAATGGGACATTTCAGGCCATGGTTTGGCTGCACAGCTCCTCTGGCTCTCCAGTGTCCTGAAATTTTACTCTTGGAGATCCAGAGCCTCTGAGAGCCCGTGGGACCAACTGGGCTACGGCCACTCAAAAAGGCTGGAACACATCCCAAGGTTTCCCTTCCTCCACAGGGATTTGTGATCCCTCAGGGCACAAACATCCTTTTTTTCCCTTTGCTCAGTCCCAGGACTGCCCCAGTCTGATCCCTTCACCTCCATTCTGGTGTTTGCTGTTATTAGCTTCCCAAAATAATCCAGCTCTCGGTCTGGCCTCAACAAATTGCAACCTCCCACTCCAGCTTCCACTAAAACAACAAAAATTTTTTTAAAAGGTCCCTATTAGAAACTATCATTTATGGGGGAAGCAGTGCCTGCAGCTGAGAGGCAGCTGTGGAGAGGTTTAAAAATAAATGTGGGTGCTGAGGCAGCTCCAGGGCTGGGACAGCCACGCTCCAGTGCTGCTCCTGCCATCCCCAAACAACGGGACAACAGCAGCTCCTGCCGCCCCCAAACCTGGGATAAAACAGGAAATGGGTCCCTTAGAAAGGGGGGCATGGATGGTTCAAATTCACACCATGATCCATAACAGCTGAAGGGCTCATGCACAAAGAGCATCCAGGGTTTTCCTGCTGAATGCAGGGGAGACCTGGAGGGGCTGGAGGGTGAGAGCAGCACATCCAGAGCCAGGTCTGATCCATGGAAATCCTCCCAGGGAAGGGAGAGGTGGCTCAGACCAGGCTGGGTGGGCAGGAGGCCACTGGCCCCTGGGCTAGGAGAGGAATTGTGTGTCCAGCAGGAGCAGGGCAGGGATTGTCCCTCTGTGCTCCAGGGCTGTGTCCAGCTGTGGCTCCTGCAGGAGAGCCCTGGAGGGGCTGGAGCGTGTCCAGGGCAGGGAAGGGAGCTGGGAAGGGGCTGGAGAATTCCTGAGGGAGCTGGGAAGGGGCTGGAGAATTCCTGAGGGAGCTGGGAAGGGGCTGGAGAATTCCTGAGGGAGCTGGGAAGGGGCTGAGGCTGGAGAAAAGGAGGCTCACGGGGGACCTTGTGGCTCTGCACAAGTCCCTGACAGGAGGGGACAGCCGGGGGGGTCGGGCTGTGCTCCAGGAACAGGGACAGGAGGAGAGGGAACGGCCTCAGGCTGGGCCAGGGGAGGCTCAGCTTGGGCAGCAGCAGGAATTTGCCCATGGAAAGGGAGCTCAGGCCTTGGCAGGGGCTGCCCAGGGAGCTTTGGAGTGCCCATCCCTGCAGGTGTCACCTGGAGGTGGCCCTGAGTGCTCTGGGCTGGGGACAAGGTGGGCCTGGGGCACAGCTGGCACTGCCTGGCCTTGGGAACCTTTTCCAGCCTCAGGGATTTGGGGATCAACCTTGAAATTGGGACAAGTTAAATGCCAAATTTAAAACTACACCAAGGAAACTAAAAAAGGACAAATAAACAGCATTTTCACATTTCCAGCCTCTATTGAGCTCCATGAAGTGGAGTTGAAATTTTTTTTACTCCCCTTTCTGCTCAATCCAATTCCAGGTCAGAGGTAAAATCCCTCCAAACCCCAGGCTTTCTGTCCACTTTCTGTTTAAGAAAACCTTTGGAGAAACCCCAGAGTAAGACACATTCTTGCAGCTGGCACTTTCCACACCAAAAATGTGAATTTTCAGCAGTGAGGGCGGCTCAGGGAGCCAAAGCTGGGGCACAATTCCCAAATCCACAGCTCCTCCTGGCCCAGCTCATCCCTGGATCTGTCCCACAGGGAAAAATCATGGATAAGAAAAGCTCTGGCAGGAACTACAACAATAAAAGCACCCCTGCTACAGATTCAGCTTCAGGGAGTGTGTAGTTCATTCCCTCTGCTCTTCCAATGGTTTTTTTCAGGATAAAAAAAAATCAAATTTAAATTAAAAAAAAAAGGATCAAAATACCCCCAAGCAAACTCCACAAATCCAGACATTCATAACTCTTAAAGTAGGATGTAGAGAAAAAGAAAATGTTATGCTTTTTTCTTATGCAGTAAAAAAAATGAAGATTTCAGAAGAACTGGGTTCTTTCCCTCCCCAAAATTCCACATCCAAGGAAAAAAAAAAAGAGCACAACTCCCCCCTAGGAATGATCCAACCACTGCATTTACATCAGAGAGCAGGAGGTCTTTATATACAACAATAATAGCACTGATTTTCCTCTTGTTTTCAACAAAAGAAAGACAAAAAAGACACATGAACACTTTATCCTGGTGTTTTTCCCAGTTTGAAATGTCCACTTGATGGCAAAACAAAGCATCTTTGATTCTCCTGCTCCTACAAAAGCTTGGGGAGTCTCTAATTCCCACCTGGAATTCTCTGGCCTTACCTAAAAAGGATTTTTTACCTGTGCTTAGAACATTATTTACCTTGAGGACCATGAGGTGGCTTTTGGCAGTGAAAGTTTTGGCATTTTTTAATATTTAAAAAAAAAAAGAAGAGTCAGGTTTTATTTTTAATCACACTTTTATTGCCTTTTTTTCCCCCAAAACAAACCCCCACCAAATCACGTCCTGGATTTCTATATTTACTCAGCAGACTTCTTAATCTCTCATGTAAATATCCATATTCTGGAGTAATCTCTGCAAAAAATGCTATTTATAGCACCCTGCTGCTGGAGAAATCTTCATTATCAATGTAATGCTCCGAGAGAAAAGCAAATCAATTTGCAGAGTTGTCAAACAGCAAGATAAGCACCCAGATTAAAAATATTCCAATTATTTTAAACAAAAAGAAACCTCAGTTGTTACAATAATGAAGATACTGGGATAGACCACACACATCCCATGGCCAAAAGTGATTTTTTAAAATTTTTTCTTCTGATGGACAGGAGTTATCACAATTCTTACCCACAGCAGCAATAAAAAAATGGGTTAAAAAGTGTTTCCAGCATTTGGGATTTTCAGTTTTTCTTGGCAGAGAGTTTCTCTTCGGGGCTGACTGGGATGATGCCACTGCACTCCTCTGCCTTGGGCACGGGGTGTTTGACAAAAGCTCTCCTGATGACATCGATGTCCCGGCCCAGATGGTCCATCATGGGGGACACGATGGAAGGGGGGGCCTCCAGGTCTATCAGGAAATACCTGCAGGGAGAAACACAGCAAATAAACCAAAATACCTGGGCTGGAGCCAAATAAACCAAAATACCTGGGCTGGGGACAAATAAACCAAAATACCTGGGCTGGAGCCAAATAAACCAAAATACCTGGGCTGGAGAGAAATAAACCAAAATACCTGAGCTGGAGAGAAATAAACCAAAATACCTGGGCTGGAGTCAAATAAACCAAAATACCTGGGCTGGAGAGAAATAAACCAAAATACCTGGGCTGGAGCCAAATAAACCAAAATACCTGGGCTGGAACCAAATAAACCAAAATACCTGGGCTGGAGAGAAATAAACCAAAATACCTGGGCTGGAGAGAAATAAACCAAAATACCTGGGCTGGAGAGAAATAAACCAAAATACCTGGGCTGGAGAGAAATAAACCAAAATACCTGGGCTGGAGAGAAATAAACCAAAATACCTGGGCTGGAGAGAAATAAACCAAAATACCTGGGCTGGAGCCAAATAAACCAAAATACCTGGGCTGGAGAGAAATCAACCAAAATACCTGGGCTGGAGCCAAATAAACCAAAATACCTGGGCTGGAACCAAATAAACCAAAATACCTGGGCTGGAACCAAATAAACCAAAATACCTGAGCTGGAACCAAATAAACCAAAATACCTGAGCTGGAACCAAATAAACCAAAATACCTGGGCTGGAGCCAAATAAACCAAAATACCTGGGCTGGGGACAAATAAACCAAAATACCTGGGCTGGAGTCAAATAAACCAAAATACCTGGGCTGGAGCCAAATAAACCAAAATACCTGGGCTGGAGCCAAATAAACCAAAATACCTGGGCTGGGGACAAAATACCTGGGCTGGAGCCAGAGAAACCAAAATACCTGGGCTGGAGACAAATAAACCAAAATACCTGGGCTGGAACCAAATAAACCAAAATATCTGGGCTGGAGTCAAATAAACCAAAATACCTGGGCTGGGGACAAATAAACCAAAATATCTGGGCTGGAACCAAATAAACCAAAATACCTGAGCTGGAACCAAATAAACCAAAATACCTGAGCTGGAACCAAATAAACCAAAATACCTGGGCTGGAGAGAAATAAACCAAAATACCTGGGCTGGAACCAAATAAACCAAAATACCTGGGCTGGAGACAAACCAAAATACCTGGGCTGGGGACAAATAAACCAAAATACCTGGGCTAGAGTCAAATAAACCAAAATACCTGGGCTGTGGACAAATAAACCAAAATACCTGGGCTGGGGACAAATAAACCAAAATACCTGGGCTGGAGTAAAAAAAACTACAATATCTGGGTTGCAATTCAAGGAATTCTTCTGGGGGGTTACCTAAATGAGAATTCCCAAGTTTTTTCTCTGCTCCTGAGGGATTTTTTTAAATGAGAGCCCCTAAGTTTTTTTCTTGCCTTTTGGTAGCTGGATTGTTTGAAATAAAGCTCGATGTTAGCTTGATTTCAATGATGAAACCTTCAGCTGAGCTCTGTTGGAATCATGGAATGTCCTGAGCTGGAAGATGTCCCACAGGATCATCCAGACACAAACAATGCCAGTTTTTCCCCGGGAATGTTGTCCCCACACTCCTGGAGCTCTGTCCAGCACTGTTGACCCAAGAAAATTGAGGATTTTGCTTTTTCCTCTTCCATTCATCCCCACATCCTGCCCTGGACAGTTTTTAGACAAGGTGGGATGGCAGGAGCAGCCCCTTCCTCCAGTTCCTGATGGGTTTTTATGGGAGAGATGCCAGTGGGAAACATCTCCAGCTCATTCACACACACAGAGTCCTTCCTGCAAAGCTCTGCCTTGGAGCTGAATGGAGAGGTGAAAAATAAATATTAAAAAAAAAAAGACAGAGGTGGATTTATCCCGAATCACATCTTAGATGTGAACATGGATTAAATGCTCAGTCTGCTGCAGCTTGATGAGCATCCAGCAGTGCTGACCTTGGTGGGACTGAACCACGGAATGTCCTGAGTGGAATAAACCCACAGGAACCATCCAGTGCCACCCTGTCCCTGCCCAGACCCCCAACAATCCCACCCTGGCATCCCAAAGGCTCCTGGAGCTGTGGCAGCCTCGGGGCCGTGCCCATTCCCTGGGGAGCCTGGGCAGTGCCAGCACCTCTGGGGAAGAGCCTTGCCCTAAAATCCAACCCCAATCCCTGCTGGGCCAGCTGCAGGCGCTCCCTGGTGCTGTCCCTGGGCCAGGTCTCAGATCCCCAGGGAACCCTTTGGTGTCCCCACAGCTCTCCTGACATCCAAGAGGACGCAGCCACCACCGCCCTGCAGGGAGCAGGATGTGGCTCCCAATGATATCTCAATAAGCAAAGTTATTTCTGCAGTAAATCCCTTTGCTGCAGATCTGCACCTTCTTCAGGGGCTCAGCTGGAGTTTCCCAGGAGGATTTTCCAGCTCCAGCACACCTGAGGGAGCAAAGGGATGTCCTGCACTTCCCAGGGGACACAACAGACCCTGTGCATCAATTCCTGATTCCCAAGAGCCCATCCAGCCCTGCCCTCTGGCAGTGGGAGCCATTCCCTGGCTCCTGTCCCTCCATTCCTTGGGAATTGTCTCTCCAAAGCAGAGAAAGTGATGGAAAAGTTCTGCATTATTGGCAGTGCTGGTTCATTCACAACATTTCACGGCAGAAGGGCTGGATGGGCTCTTGGGAATCAGGAATTGTTCCCTGGCAGGGTGGGAAGGCCCTGGCACAGGGTGCCCAGAGCAGCTGTGGCTGCCCCTGCATCCCTGGCAGTGCCCAAGGCCAGGCTGGACACTGGGGCTGGAGCAGCCTGGGACAGTGGGAGGCGTCCCTGGCACCCCAAACCATTCCATGGATGGGTTTTAAGGTCTCTTCCAACCCAAATTATTCCAGAATCCCCCAATTCTCCAAGCCCAGCTCCCCATGGAGCACCACACAAGCCCAAAGTGGCCTCCCTTGAATGAAGGAATGTTATCCAAGCAGGATCAGACATCCCAGTTTCATTTCCAAACTGCCCCTGACAGGGAGGACTCTGCAGGAATTTTGGATCCTTCCTAAGTCAGCTACAGCACAAGCATCCCATGTTGACAAAGGAAAGTCCCCAAGAGGGGAACTGGGAATCTGAAGGGGAAATACAGGAGGTGGGGCCACGACCAAGCCCTGCTCGTGTCCTTCAGGCCGCTCTGGGTTCATTTTTTTGCATCACATCCCAAATATTGCACCCAAGAGGGGCCAGGAGTGAGTCAGGCAGCGCTGCTGGACTGCAGAATCCACCCCTGGAAAACACAGCAGCAACACTTCAGCCCAGCCACCACCCTGCCCTCACACCAGCACCCCGTAACAGCCTCCACTCATCCCCAGCCCTTTCCAGAAAGTCAGGAATGCTTGATGGGAGGGGTGGGATGGTAAAAAACCCAGATTCAAACCCTAATCGTGAGGCAGGGTCCTCCAGGAGAGGTGCCCAGGTGCAATGGGCTGTGCCTGGGTGTCCCTGAAGCCAAGGCAGCGGTGCCAGCCCGTGCCAGCTCAGCATTCCAGGGTGCAGGAATGGCTCATCCCAGGGATCTGGAGGAGCTCTGCTGGCCTCCTCCTCCTCCCAAATCCCCACAGCAGCAACATCTGCCTTTTGGGAATCTGCTGCCCCTGCCCTGTGGGCTGAGGGACGCAGAGGTGCCACCAGGGCGGGGGTCAGGGACAGGAACATTTGTCCAGCCTGGACACTGGAGCACAGCCCAGCAGGATCCAAGGATGCACCCCTGGAATGTGGGAGTCTCTGCTAAAGCCATCACAGCCCACGGGTGAGTTTAGCAGATGACACTTGAACTCTGCTCCTTGGGAAGCAGCCTTCCAAATCCCAAATCCCGTCACCTCCCAGGGAGGAGGATGGGGGCAGCAATTCCTGCCATTCCTGCTCTCCAATTCATCCAGAATTTAATTCCATTCCTGCCCAGCTCTCATCTGCTGCTCTTCATTGTGCTCCTAAAACGGCAAGAGGGTTGTTTTTTTTTTGTTTTGTTTTTGGTTGTTTTTTTTTTTTTTTCCTCCTTCCCTCCAAAGGCTGCTTTGCAACTTTGTGCTGTCTCTGCCATTAGCAAAGGGTGGAAATTTCCACTGACGCACTGTTGATAAGCCAAGGAGAGGCGGGGGGGAAGGGAGGATGAGCTGTTCCAGCAGATCTTTCTGACTCCTCTCAGGAAAAGGTATTTTATCTAAACTGCAGGCACTGGGAACAACGTGGGGTTTCGAAAACAACCACCTCTCTCCAACGTGAGCGAGATTGCTTCCCTCTGCCACAACAACAGAAAAAATAAAATAAGAGAGAGAGAAGGAAGAAAGGGAGAAAGAAGCGGCGTAAAAAAAAAAATAATTTGGATTTCTTCAGGAGAGAAAGAAGAGCTGGAAAAAACAATGAGCAACACAATGGGCAGTGAAATCCCTGAGGAGATCTGAACCCCTTCCCCTCAAATTCCACACTGGAATCAGCTGGCAGGAGGCCACGGGGGCTTTAAACCCTCCAACCTTCCTTGCAGGCACTGATCTGTGACCCCACAGCGCTGCTGTTTGTGGAGAAAACATCCCCAAATCCCAGCCAGGCAAATCAGGGAAAAATACAGGAATGCAGCAGGGAAAGCACCTCGTTCTTGCAGGCAGAAATGCAAAAAGCATTTGTGCTCTCCAGGAGTCACCAGGGGAGAAATGCAGGAAAATTCCACTGATTCACCATGAGCCCACAGTTATTTCTGTCCTCCTGCTTGACTGCAAACACAAGGATGATTTAAATGCAGGGGAGCAGACTGGAACACATTAAAACAATGCATTACCTCCAAAAGAAATTAAAATACAAGATGGTCTCAAATACAGGAGGACGTGCCTTTGCATATGAGCGAAATAAAGAGCCAGGTTTCATTTCTCAAATTTCCCATATTCAAGCCAGAAATTGTTTGAACCCTGAGTCCTAAGGATGCTCAAATCTGTTGCTTTCAGATGGCCAGGGGAGGACTTGAAGGACCCTGGGTGAAAATTCCCTTTGAAATCCTCCTGGAACACAACTCTGAGCCACGGGGACAGTGAAGATCTGCTGGGCTTGGAAGAGGCTGTGGGGTCCCGTGGGTTTGGCCCCAAAACCTCTGCCTGTGTGGAGCTGGAAGAAAAGAGGTGAAAGGAGCAGAAAACACCTGGAGGAAACCACAGCAGGGGCAGGAGGAGCTCCACGTTGTCCTCATTAAGGTAATTCCACAAAAATAATTAATTTTTTTTTATTTTCTACCTGAATGTTCATTTTTAAGACCATGGAAATGATGGGGGTGTTGCTCTGCCCTTCCTCAGCAGGGCAAGTTCAAGATCAGGATTGTCAGAAGGACCAGCACAAATGTTGCTTTAGCTTTTAAAAATGTGGCAGTGGAAGCTCCTTGGAGATCTGGGAAGGACCAGATCAAACCCAAAATTTGGATTTTAGTGACCAAATTTGGTCACTGAAGTGCCACAGCAATGATCCACAGAGAGCCTGGGGTAGATACACCCTCAGCCCCAGGAGAGGCATTTCCAAAATGCCATTTAATTCCTAATTAAATCACGGAAAGATGTTTCATTAATATAATTAAGGGGAAAAAAAAAAAGAAAATTAAAATCAACCCTCCCCAAATGGTGGCTGGTTCCCACCCCAGCAAGCCCAGTGTTCATCACAATAAATCAAGGAGCTTGCACAAGATTTGGTGGATTCTGGTGCCCCCACATTGAGCTTTGCTCCAGGCCTCTAAAAAGCACCAAAATTCCCAAGTGCACTTCCACAGGTAAGGTGGGAAGGAAAAAAAACCCATCCCAAACATTTCAGGGATCCTTGAGGCCCATCCACACTTAGAGGGGGAAAAGAATTTGAAGGCTGAGTAATGGTTCAAGTGATCAATGAAGAAAGCCCCATCTAGTGGAAGAAGACAATCAATTGAGCAAAAATTACTTCAAATGTGCATGAATCCATAAATATTCCAGCTGCTTTTGTTCTCATCCAAGGGCACTGCAGAGCCAGGACACCTTTTTGCCCAAACAGGTCAAGCTGTTCTAAAATCCAAAGAGCAGCAAGAAGTTGGGTTGGGTGTTAAGTTTAAATTTATTTTTTGAGGGGGGGATTAAGTAAGGAAAAATTGCAGCTCCTTTAATCTGTTTTTGTTTTGCCCTCTTTGGTCTTCAAGAGCCGTGGAAAGCATCAAGAGGCTCGACTTGAGCGAGGCCAAACACGTTTGGAGGATGAAGTCCTTAAACTCTGCATAATTTGAGTTCTGCAAAGGGCAGGGAGGGTTGTTCAGACCTGGGAACGCTCCAGAGAACAATTCTGACAGGTAACCATTGTTCCAGTCCTACAGATCGAGGCAGTCAAATTGTATCCAGGGAGGATCAGAGGGCATTTCAACCTCTCCCATCCACGTGGAAAATTTCACCCTGCCACCAGCAGAAGGTTTAAAAATGAATTGTGCAACTCCCAGAGCTCGGCTGCTTTGTGGGAAGAGGCAAAGCCTGAACATGTAACAAAAAATTCACATTGAAATGTTTCACCAAGAGTCAAAAAAAAGGGGGTGCCCAGAAGGGGTGTGGATTCCTCAGCCCTTGGAGCAGCCTGGGAGAGTGGAAGGTGTTGGGATGGAACCGAATGATCTCCAAAATTCCTTCCCACCCAACCCATTCCGTGATTCCACGGTCAATTATTGAATTATTCCTCTCAATAACCAGCCATTCCTGCTGTTCTAGGTTCTGGAAACAGGAGCCTTTCCTGGGCAGGTGCTTTGGCAAAGCCACCTGGAATTTCTGCCTCCTGCCCCCTTGGATGCTGCTGTGTATCCCTTGATCCAGAGGGACCCTGGAATTCACCTCCTACAGAAAATCACCTGCGAGGATAAACTCCCCAAAACGCAATTCCTGGATGAGAATTCATGATCGACTCCCTAAAATGCAATTTTTGGATGATAATTCCTGACAAACTCCTTAAATTGGATGATAATTCCTGATGAACTCCCCAAAATGCAATTTTTGGATGATAATTCCTGATAAACTCCCCAAATGCAGTTCCTGGATGATAATTCCTGATAAACTCCCCAAATGCAGTTCCTGGGCGGTAATTCCTGACAAATTCCCAAAATGCAATTTTTGGATGATAATTCCTGATAAACTCCCCAAATTGGATGATAATTTCTGATGAACTCCCCAAAATGCAGTTTTTGGATGATAATTCCTGATAAACTCCTCAAACTGGGTAATAATTCCTGATAAACTCCCGAAATTGGATGGTAATTCCTAATGAACTCCCCAAAATGCAATTTTTGGATGATGATTTCTGATTAATTCCCCAAAGGCAGTTCCTGGATGATAATTCCTGATGAACTCCCCCAAAATGCAGTTCCTGGGCGGTAATTCCTGACAAATTCCCAAAATGCAATTTTTGGATGATAATTCCTGATGAACTCCTCAAACTGGGTAATAATTCCTGATAAACTCCCCAAATTGGATGATAATTCCTAATGAACTCCCCAAAATGCAATTTTTGGATGATAATTCCTGATAAACTCCCCAAATTGGATGATAATTCCTGATGAACTCCCCAAAATGCAATTTTTGGATGATAATTCCTGATTAATTCCCCAAATGCAGTTCCTGGCTGGTAATTCCTGACAAATTCCCAAAATGCAATTTTTGGATGATAATTCCTGATGAACTCCTGAAACTGGGTAATAATTCCTGATAAACTCTCCAAACTGGATGATAATTCCTGATGAACTCCCCAAAATGCAATTTTTGGATGATAATTTCTGATAAACTCCCCAAATGCAGTTCCTGGATGATAATTCCTGATGAACTCCCCCAAAATGCAATTCCTGATGAGCTCCCCAAACGCAGTTCCTGGGTGATAATTCCTGATAAATTCCCAAAATGCAGTTTTTGGATGATAATTCCTGATAAATTCCCAAAATGCAATTTTTGGATGATAATTCCTGACAAATTCCCAAAATGCAGTTTTGGGATGATAATTCCTGATAAATTCCCAAAATGCAGTTTTGGGATAATTCCTGACAAATTCCCAAAATGCAGTTTTGGGATGATAATTCCTGATAAATTCCCAAAATGCAGTTCCTGGATGATAATTCCTGACAAATTCCCAAAATGCAGTTTTTGGATGATAATTCCTGATAAATTCCCAAAATGCAATTCAGCAAGAACAAAAGCAAGCCCTGGGTTTGCTATTTCAGAGAACACGGGGGCTGAGGAGACAACTGGGAGTGAAGAGCAAAACAAAAAGATGAAGAGGCAAAGCAAGCAAATAACAAAAGAAAATTGCCATCTTTTCAAAATCAAATTTGAAAGCAAGGAAAAAAAAAACCAAACCAACAAGGCAATGAAAAACTGGCAAATAGAGCATGGAAATTGTTATGAATAATCAAGAGTTTTGCTGGAGAACTCGTAAGTCATGGAATGGGTTGGGTTGGAAGGGACATTAAAGCCCACCCAGTGCCACCCCTGCCATGGCAGGGACACCTCCCACTGTCCCAGGCTGCTCCAGCCCCAGTGTCCAGCCTGGCCTTGGGCACTGCCAGGGAAATAAATGTGCAACTCAATAAAATAAAGTGAATGAAATGATAAAAGTGTGAGGAGAAAGGTGTAAAACATTCCTGTGTACAGGCAGATTGAACAGAGGGAATCCCACCCATCCCAAACCCACGGAGAAGGAAAGGCCCTGGTGCTCCATCAGTCCCCAAACCCTGAGCAGGCTGAGCTCCTTCACCTTTGCACCAGAGATGAAAAATAAGACAGAAAACAACATTGGAGAGGGGCTAAAAACCACGAAAACCTCTCCAATTCCAACCCCCCAGTATTCCAAGTTCCTCCTCCAATCCCCCAATTCCTGATCTGCAAATCCTTGGAGCCATCACCTTCCCAAAGGAAGGCATGAATCCCGTTTTTTATTATTTTTGTTTTCCCGCTGGTTTTGGAGCTGCCTTTGGATCATCTCCCCCCCAAGCCCAGGGCTGGCCCCTCAGAGGCGCCAGGGTGGGCTTGAGGCAGGGCCAGAGCAAACAGGGAGCCACCAAGTGCCACCCCCAGTGTGCTACTATCACTTTACAACCTGTTGGAATCTGCTCTGCTGTCCTCAGCCAGCCCCAGCCTGCAGAGGGGTTCAGGGTTCTGGAGCACCTCAAACTGCAAACAGGGCCAGAGTTGAACATTCCTTCAATTCAAAGGCTGGCACACACCTTATTTAAATCACTTTGCTTTTGTTTGTGCCAGACAGAAACACCTCTGGGACCAAAAAAAACCCCACCAAGCAGCTTAAAAGCAATTTAAATGCAGCTCATTAATAACAAGTAGTGGCGAGTAAAAGAAATGTTTGGCACAAAGCTGTTGCCCAGCAGGAGGGGAAGGTTGGGAATCTTTATTTAAATACATTTTTCTTTTGGTTTTTCACAGGCAGGGCCGTGAGCAAGTCAGGCTCAAGGTCTCACCTAAATTTCCATTCCTGGACCCTGCTCCTGGTCACATTTTATTCACCCACCAATTCAGGTGAATTGTTACAGTTTCAAATCATTCCCTGAAATACTTCACCAAAATATTCGTGTTCCACTAGGAATAAAATAAACGTGAGTGAGTGGCTAATTCAGTTTAAAGATCAGTAAACCAGGGATTGAAAAGTTTGATTCTTTCAATGAACCCACACAATTCCCAGAACTCGATTTTCCTAATGGCCTACAGGCAAAACCTGCCAATATCAGATCTTCCAAAAAAATCAAACAGAAGGAGGAGGATGCCCAAAGAGATGCATTTAAGAGGAAAACCTAAATTTTATCACCTCAGAATCTCCTGGGAGGGAGCAATTCCATTGTTTGTAGGATCTGAGGCATCCAGGAGGATAAAACTGCTCCTCCAGTGGCAGCTGAGGGCCACAACCCCCCTGGCAGGCTTGGAGAAATCTGTTTTACACAGAATTGCCAGAAAATTCCTTTTCTCCGTGAATTCTCTTGGACACTGTTAAGTTTGTAACATGCCTGTAATGCACTTTATATCCACAATATCCCAGGTGATGCTGGAGCACTCCAGAACTGAGGGAAAAAAGCTCTTTTTGAAGGACACACCATCCCTCCTGCTGATTTATGAATTTGTATTTTCTGCCTTAACTCTTCCCCTATCTCTAAAATCGCCACAAAACCTGCACAAGCTTTGCCCTGAAAATCATGGAAAGGTTTGGGTAGGGAGGGAAATTAAAGACCCTTCCATGGGCAGGGAACTTTCCACCAGCTCATTCCAAGCCCCATTCCATTGATTTTTATATAATTATATTAGATTAATTTTTATATAATTCACCAGCCAGGAGGTCCAAGGAAGTAATGGATTGAGTGTTCACCTCAAATCTCCAACTAATTACGTGCTAGAGGCAAATAAATCAGTTAAAGCTCTGAGAGTCAGAAAAAAAAAAACAACCCAAACTTAAAAATATTAAAACCTCAAACAAGCAAAGAATTAAAAGCTTTGAAGATTCAAAGACAGACACTCATTTGAATCCTCACAGAAGCCTCTTAAGTTAATTCAGAATAAGCCAAGCCTAAGGAAAGGTGAAATATTCTGAATTATCCAATGTCCACTCCATACTCCAAAAGGGACACAGGAGAATTAGAAATTGGCTGGGAATGAGGAAAGATTCCAGCATTTCATGGTAAATCCAGGAGCTTAGGGGGTATCTGGAAAAGTTGTTTATTTTCTTTTTAACTTTGTCATATTGAGAAGAAGACAATGATTATTTTTTACACCTGCTGTAAAGTAGAACTGGCTGATTCGACAAGGTGGCTCAAAACCTGATTTCTCATTATTGATGGATAATGGTTGATTTCCTGAGTGTTTTCTTTTCCAATATAAACTACTGGATGCTCCACCAGGAATGCATCCTGCCTGTCCATGGAGTTGCAAAATCCCCAGGAAAACGCCCAGGAAAACCCCCAGGAATCCAATCCTCTGGAATTCCCAGCTACTGCCACTGCAGCAGCATCCCGTGGCTCTGGAGTTTGAGGTGCCAAAGAAAGGCACAGAAACATTTCCTGGGGCTCCTCTCTCCATCCCTTGTCCCTTCCAGCAGAGCAGGGACCTGGGGGAGCCCCTGTCCCATCCCAGGACAGAGACACAGGAGCAGGGACTGAGAAATATCCGGGGATATCTGACCTGGGAGAGGGGGAGGAGGCTTTGATCCGGTGGTTTCCTGCTTGAAGGGTGCAATTATTGGTTACTAAACCTTGTTTTACTCAGCACATAAAAGACACCTGCTGGGAGGGCTCTGCAGACAGGAGGGGTTTGCTCAGAGATCTTTGGGAGAAGGATTTGGAAATGCTGGGGGTGAGAGCTGGAGCTGCCCCAGCCCAGAGCCCTGTGCCCAGTGTGGGGATCAGGGATTGGGATCAGGAGAGGGACTGGGATCAGGACAGGGACTGGGATCAGGAGAGGGATTGGGATCAGGAGAGGGACTGGGGCTGTGCCCCTGTGCCCCTCAGGTGAGAGCCCACCTGCAGAGCTGCCCCAGCCCTGGAATTCCCAGCACAGGGAGGACGTGGAGCTGCTGGAGAGAGCCCAGAGGAGGCTCCAGGATGAGCAGAGGGCTGGAGCAGCTCTGCTGGCAGGAAAGGCTGGCACAGCTGGCATTGCTCAGCCTGGGCAGGAGAAGCTCTGGGCTGAGCTCAGGGTGGCCTTGCAGGGCCTGAAGGAGCCCCAGGAAAGCTGCAGAGAGACAATTGCCAAGGGCTGCAGGGACAGGAGCCAGGGAATGGCTCCCAGTGCCAGAGGGCAGGGCTGGATGGGCTCTTGGGAATCAGGAATTGTTCCCTGGCAGGGTGGGCAGGCCCTGGCACAGGGTGCCCAGAGCAGCTGTGGCTGCCCCTGCATCCCTGGCAGTGCCCAAGGCCAGGCTGGACACTGGGGCTGGAGCAGCCTGGGACAGTGGGAGGTGTCCCTGCCATGGCAGGGGTGGCACTGGGTGGGCTCTGAGCTCCCACCCAACCCAACCCAGTCCCTGACTCCCCTTCAGGCACTGCCATTGTGCCCATGCCCTTTTTTTGCTGTCCTGCTCCATATGTTATTTTTTTTTCCAAGCCATGCCTTGACCCTGCCAGTTTTGCAATGTAGGATGAAATCCTGTTGCATGCCCATGGGAGCTGAGAAATTCTTGTCTCAAGACAGAATTAGTGATTACCTCATCCTGCTGTCGGAGCAGAAGCATTTTATAAACATTAAAGCCTTTTCCAAGGGCAGAACAAGGAGCTGGTGTTTCTCTCCTTGTGCCAGTGGGCAGCTCAGGCAGAGGGATGGAATTCCACTGATTTTGGGTGCTGAAGTGGAGAGGTTGGATGAGTTTTTGGCTTGGGTGGCAGCACTTGTGCAGGTCAGCTTTTGGGTTCTTCAAGAGAAGACAGGAACCAGCATCTCCAGAACTTTGGAGAAGAGATGAAGAGAAGGCATTTCTCCAGGAGATCTGTGCCACAGGGAGGAATTCCTCCCCAGGATCCCATCTCACCCTGTCCTCTGGCAGTGGGAACCATTCCCCTGTCTGTCACTACATGTTCTTGGATAAAGTCCCCTTTCCTCCTTTTGACAGTGCTCCCTAAGGTTCTGAAAGGGCCCTGAGGTCTCCCTGAAGTTTCTCTTCCCAAAGCTGACCGAACAGGAGTGTGGTGGAGATTCACAGAATCACTGGGTGGGAAGAGACCTCCAGGATAATCGAGTCCAACCCAGCCCCAACACCTCAACTAAACCCCAGCACCAGTGCCACATCCAGGCTTTGTTTAAGCACATCCAGGGATGGTGACTCCAGCACCTCCCCAGGCAGACAATTCCAATACTTTATGACTTTTTCTGTAAAAAACTTTTTGCTGATATCCAGCCTGTATTTCCCTTGATTTACCTTGAGGCTGTGTCCTCTCCTTGTGTCAGTGCTGCCCAAAGAAAGAAACCAACCCCACCTGACACAGGCACCCTTCAGGGAGTTGTGAGAGTGACGAGGTCACCCCTGAGTCTCCTTTTCTCCAGGATAAACACCCCCAGCTCCCTCATAAGGTTTGTGTTCCAAGCCCCTCACCAGCTTTGTTGCCTCCTCTGGATGTGCTCAAGTGCCTCAATGTCCTTGTTAAACTGAGGGGCCAGAGCTGGACACAGCATTTGAGGTGTGGCCTCACCAGTGCTGAGTACAGGACAAGCATGTCCTCCCTGCTCCTGCTGCCCCTTCCCCTGGCAGCTCTCCCCATTCCAGTCTGGCAGGAGCACCACGAGGTGCCCAGAAGAAGCAATGAAACCAGGATCACCCCCAGAGAGTCAATCCAAGAAGGACTTTGCAGCTCTGGAGCCCCCTCAGCTTCCCCGGAGCCCCTCAAGGAAGGGCAGGGCTGGCCAAGCTCCTGCTGCAGGCAGAGGCATCGCCGCAGGATCTGCAGGATGGGGAGGAGCTGGTTAATTGTGATTTGGATTAGGCAGCCCCAGCAGTGGGAGTTGCTTAGCAACATCTCCCAGGCCTGGGGAGAGGCAGCAGCCACTTCAGAGGTGGCCTCAAGGAGCAAAACCACCCTGGGCAGGGGGTGGAAGCTCCAGCACCTCCCTCTGCACTGGGGGGCAGCCCAGGGCTCATTCCCATTTCTTGTGGTTCCATAAAACACAGGATTGCCTTAAACATCCTTAAGTGAGGGGCTGGGAGGGCTCACCTGGAGAGGAGAAGCTCCAGGGAGAGCTCAGAGCCCCTGCCAGGGCCTGAAGGGGCTCCAGGAGAGCTGCAGAGGGACTGGGGACAAGGGATGGAGGGACAGGAGCCAGGGAATGGCTCCCAGTGAAATGGGGGAAATTTAGGTGAGATATGGGGAAGAAATTCTTCCTTTTGAGGGTGCCCAGAGCAGCTGTGGCTGCCCCTGCATCCCTGGCAGTGCCCAAGGCCAGGCTGGACACTGGGGCTGGAGCAGCCTGGGACAGTGGGAGGTGTCCCTGCCATGGCAGGGGACAAGATGAGCCTTAAAATCTCTCCCAGCCCAAAGCATTCCATGGTCCTGGATTTTATCAAACCCCAAAACTGTATCAGAAACACAAGTAAGTCTTACAGGGCACCTAAACTTGAGAATTAACACTGGAGGAAAGGAACCCATCCTGCCAAGCAGCAGATGAAGTTGAGCTTTTATCAGGAGACAGCCTAAAAATAGTTATTTAAAAAGTAATAATATTGTTTATGTTGGGGAAAGGCCTGGGGCTAGAAAAACACAACTGAAAACCAACAGAAAACTGACCTCACTCAGAATAAAACACACAAAACACTCCAAGCAGGACACACACCCCCAACAACCACCCACCACCCTGCTGAGCCCTCCCAGGTCCCACCTGCAGCCCAAAAATCACCAGGAAGCCCAGGGGGCTGCTCCTGGTGTCCATTTTCCTGCAGCAGCTCTGAAAGAATTTAAGGGCAAGGCACCCCCACGTACCCTCCTCTCTTGTGGCGCTCCTTGTGCTTGGAGATTTTGTAAGGCAGGGTCCTCTCCCCCAGATTTTCCAGGTTCCTCACGACGGCTCCTCTCTCCATCAGGGCCTCAATGGTGCGTTTGAGCACGGCAGCTGTCTCAGGCTTGAAAAGAGAGAGAGAAAAGTGAGAAATTCCCAGAAACCTGGGTATTTTGTGTGGTAGGAGGGACACCTGAGCTTGCACAGCTCCTGGAGAGGTGGTGCTGCAGTCCAAGAAGACAAGGTGGAAGCATTAAGGGAGAGGATTTTGAGGAGCAGGCAATTCCTCAGGGAAGTTTCCTGCCATTTCCAAGTCAGGTCCCAGTCAAAAGAAAAGGAGTTCATGGATTTGACTCACCTGGAATCACTTGGTCTGAGCCTTGCACAAGCCAATATTCCTAGAAAAGGATTGGGAACAGTTTTGGGGTCCTTGCACCGTTGTTGTTCATTAATATTTAAAGTGAACAGTGTGGGGAAAACACAAATCCATGGCTTGCTATGGAAACAACAATTTCATTTCTATCGTTATTTACGCTGCACGTGTGTAACACTCAGAGAACCACGGAATATCCTGGGCTGGAAGGGGCCCTCAGGGATCACTGATCCAGCTCCTGCACACATCCCAACAATCCCACCTGACCCTGGCAATGTCCAAAGGCTCCTGGGGCTCCTGCAGCTCCAGGGCTGTGCCCATTCCACCATCTCACTTCAGGAAATTGTGGAGAGCAATGAGGTCCCCCCTGCCAAACCCTTCCTAACCTCCACGCAGATTTAAATTAAATTAAATTAAATATTGCTGGGTAAATTCCCTGCCCTCCATCCCTCACCCCCCAGTGACACAGAAGCTTTTTGTGTCTTTTCCACATGCCCAGGGATCAGCACATTCCCCGAGTGGCTGCGAGGCCAATGTGAGGTGCAGCTTCTGAACACAGAGAAGCCAAAGATTTCAGCCCCATGTATTTAAAAACAAAACCAGAGAGAAAGAACAAGAAAAAGAAAGCCACAGATTTCTACATTCAGGATTGTAAAATTTGCAACCTTCCCCGCTTGTGGCCATAGTCTGAAAACATCAACTAATTGTTGGGTTGGAAGGCTTGTCACTGTAACCCCTCTCATTCTCCCTCTCCCAAAATTGCCCTGGTTTTTCCTGGCTTGCCTAAAGCCATCACCCAAACTAAAAATAGGCTGAACTCTGCTAACCAAGAGAACCACAGACACAGGTTCCTTGGTTTGCCTCAGAGCCAGCCCATTTGGGGCAGAGGAAATGGGCCAGCCTGGCTCCCAGCTCACCAGCCACAACATTTTTTCCTGAACAGCCCAGCATTAATCCCAGTCCCACAGCCCAGCTCTAATCCCAGTCCCAGCCCCACAGCCCAGCTCTGATCCCAGCCCCACAGCCCAGATCTAATCCCAGCCCCACAGCCCAGATCTAATCCCAGCCCAACTCTAATCCCAGTCCCAGCTCTAATCCCAGCCCCACAGCCGTGGGGAGGGCAGAGGGGTCAATGGGAGCTGCTGCTCCAGAGGGGAGAAGGAAGAGCTCACAAGAGCAGGGCCCGGGTTGGAATTCCAGCTCTGGACACCCCTGCTGCCCCCACGGGAAGCCAGAGCCATCCCCAGCTGGTTTCACCCCTGGGGAACTCTGGCAGTGACCCTGGGCCACAGCAGTGGGTCACAAGTTGTCACCTTGTTCTGGAGAGGGACACAATCCTGGGATGGGGCAGGCTGGAAGGGCCCACAGGGCTCACCTGGGATCACCCCAGAGCTCAGGGCACGGCACTGTGGAGATTCTGGAATGTCCCCAGGGAGGAGAGCCCAGCCCCTCTCTGCTCCCTGCCCAGGGCAGAAGCTGCGCCCCTGTGCAGGGGAATTGCTGGGCTCAGCCCCTGCCCGTGGCTCTGGGGCCATTGCTGGGCCTGGAGCAGAGCCTGGGGCTGCTCTGCCCTCCCTGCACACAGGGACAGACACAGGGACAGACACAGGGACAGACACAGGGACAGACAGGGCTGAGGGCACCTGGAAGAAGGAACCAAAGGACTTCTCTCTATAGGTCCCAATTCCCCTCTCCTCCACCTCCACATATTTTAGAGCTGCCCAGAAGAACCCTGTTAACTCCACAGTTGTCACCAAGTCAAACGCAGCCCCAGGGGTCACACCAGCCACAGGTGAGGGGACACCCTGGGCACTCTGTCCCCACCTCTGGCTGGTCCCACCTCAAAACCTGTGTGCAGCTGTGGCTCCTGCAGGAGAGCCCTGGAGGGGCTGGAGCGTGTCCAGGGCAGGGCAGGGAGCTGGGAAGGGGCTGGAGAATTCCTGAGGGAGCTGGGAAGGGGCTGGAGAATTCCTGAGGGAGCTGGGAAGGGACTGAGGCTGGAGAAAAGGAGGCTCAGGGGGGACCTTGTGGCTCTGCACAAGTCCCTGACAGGAGGGGACAGCCGGGGGGGCCGGGCTGTGCTCCAGGAACAGGGACAGGAGGAGAGGGAACGGCCTCAGGCTGGGCCAGGGGAGGCTCAGCTTGGGCAGCAGCAGGAATTTGCCCATGGAAAGGGAGCTCAGGCCTTGGCAGGGGCTGCCCAGGGAGCTTTGGAGTGCCCATCCCTGCAGGTGTCCCAGAAATGTGGGGTTGTGGCCCCTGAGGATGTGGTTTAAAGGTGAGCACACCGTGGATGGACTGTATCATCTCAAAGGTCTTCTCCAACCTCAGCAGTTCTGTGATTTTGGCCTCTCCCTGTCCCCTCACTGTGTCCCAGCTCAGCACAATCCCTCCCAAGAGCTGGAACCTGTTCCATGCACAGCTGGGGCTGCCCCATCCATTCCCCCAGGATTGAAGCCACAAATGCTTGGAAAGAACCATCACAGCAGCACCAACCACCTCGTCCTGAGGGGATGTTGTGGATCAGGGGGAATAAAACTGCTCCTGTGGGTTCCATCAGATCCACAGGGCTCACCTGGCAAGCAGGAAGGGGATAAGGAAAGGGGAACGGGGAAAAATGGGAATTCTCTGGTGTCAAAGTGGCTTCATGCATGATCATCAGCCATGAACAGCTTGGAGACAAACCAAACGTGGAAATAAAGCCTTTGGAATGCTGATGCCTCCTAAAAACGAGGAGCTGGAACCAGAGCTGTGTGACAGGACTCAGCTCCACTGCTCCTTTTTCCATCTCATTTCCCCAAGAAAAGTCCAAGGGATAGAAAATCCAGCACTGGCCACAAAAAAAAAACTTTGTCAACCACCAAAACCTTCTCCAAGAAGAGTCTTTGGAGAGAGAAAAGGAAGCAAACACCAAATCCTCAGGAGTTTGGGACAGTTCTCAAGTTCTTCTGGCCACTTGCTCAGTCCAGCAGGAAGCATTTAAAGTCAGTGGGCGCATCCCAAATTATAAACAGGAATAACTGCATCCCAATTACTAGATTATCCCTTCAATGTAGTAACAGCAGGATAAAATTATGTCTTTTTTTGGTTGCTCAGCAGTTACAGAAGGTTGGTCTAGGATTATTTACTGAGGTGGAAATCAAAGAAGGCAAAATCCATGTTTAGAAGGGAGCTGCAAGTCCAAGCAGCAAAACTTAGGGGAAAAACAATTTCCTTGCTGCCACTTACTACTTAATAAAACATTATTAAAAAGGAAATTATAAGTGAAATTATTATTATTAGAAATTATTAGTGAAAATTATAAAAACTCTGCAACTACAAAAGCATCAACAACCCAGAGCAGCAGCTCTAGGCTGGGTACAACTACTCAGAGCAGTCAGGAAAGATCAAAATCCAGATAAATGCAGCATTGCAAGGGAACAGAAGATGTGGGAGCTATGCTGAACCCTGGGGAAAATGGGCTGTGCTGGACCAGGCTGGAAATTGAGCAGTGGAAATGGGAGGGGTCTCAAAATCTGCCTGGAAGTTCAGGGGTGGGGAGGGACCCCAGACTGGTTTGGGTTGGGAGGGACCTCAGAGCCCACCCAGTGCCACCCCTGCCATGACAGGGACACCTCCCACTGTCCCAGGCTGCTCCAGCCCCAGTGTCCAGCCTGGCCTTGGGCACTGCCAGGGATGCAGGGGCAGCCACAGCTGCTCTGGGCACCCTGTGCCAGGGCTGCCCACCCTGCCAGGGAACAATTCCTGATTCCCAAGAGCCCATCCAGCCCTGCCCTCTGGCACTGGGAGCCATTCCCTGGCTCCTGTCCCTCTGTCCCTTGTCCCCAGTCCCTCTGCAGCTCTCCTGGGGCCCCTTCAGGCCCTGGCAGGGGCTCTGAGCTCTCCCTGGAGCTTCTCCTCTCCAGGGGAGCACCCCCAGCTCTCCCAGCCTGGCTCCAGCCCTGGAGCAGCTCCCTGGACTCATTCCAACATTTCCACACCTTCCTTCTCTTGTTTCTTCTCTGTCTCAGTTCAGGGACAGCTGGATGCAGGGACAGAGGTTTCTGTAACTACAGCAGAACAATTTTCCCAAGACAGAGCAAGGGACAAATGGGAAACCCCAGGTGCTCCTGACCATGAGAACCTTTCCCTGTTCCCACCCCACACTGAGTGAACACAAAAGCAGCAGAGACTATTCCAGAAATGGCAAAGAGGAAGTTACAGCAGGCATCTCACCAAAAATAACTTGGGGGGGAAGTGATCAAAACTACTTCTGAATTAAAATTAACACCCCATCCTCAAACCAGATTTTAATTATCATTTGAATGGTGTGTAAGCCACAGAACCAGATGTGAACACGAAGCCCACGGACCTGGATGCAGAGGAAGCAGCAACTTTTAACCTCAAAGTGATGCCTGAACTCTTCTGTTCCCAAATCCTCCTTTCTTCTTCAAAGAATCTACATTCTATGGTGAATCTTTTTAAGTTTTAACTCAACTTTTAAAATCCAAGGAAATTACAGAAGGAATTAAACCAAAATCTAAGGAATACAAGTACTCTATAAATACCAACTCGCAGCTAAATTGAAATATCAATCCCAACACTGAATTT
The DNA here is from genome assembly GCF_021018805.1 of Prinia subflava. Lineage (NCBI taxonomy): Eukaryota > Metazoa > Chordata > Aves > Passeriformes > Cisticolidae > Prinia > Prinia subflava. The sequence goes on along the minus strand of NC_086249.1, from coordinate 106,387,924 downwards.
AATTCGTTTTAGAGAGCTGAAAGACTTCAGAATTTCTAAAAAGAAGCCTAAAAAGGTGCCTTTAAATCTGAAATAAACAGCAACCAAATCCTCCATGATTCAGGGTCATTTCAATGGTTTATGACTAGAACCACTAAAGTTACAAGGGTTTGGGTTGGAAGGGATTGCAGGGATGATCCAGTGCCACCCCTGCCATGGCAGGGACACCTTTCACCATCCCAGGCTGCTCCAAGCCCTGCCCAACTTGGCCTTGGACACTTCCAGGGATGGGGAGTCCTCACCCTTCCAGGCAGAATTAATTCAGAATCAGTTAAAGTTCAGAATTAATTAAACCTCTTCCTTAAAACTCCAGAAACTCTTCTTCCAAACACAATACATTCTAATAACAGCTTCAATGTAACACTGCAAAATTCTCCTTTATCAGAAACTTGCTGAGAAAGAGCTCCCCAGGAACTGTGCTCCTGCCAGGACTTTTTGATGTGAATATATTTTATCATGTTTACTTCATATGTTCATTAAGCTTAATTAAGACTGGAAAGGAAAAATAATGAAATCCAAACAAAAAAAGACATGGAGGGAACATCCCTGACACCACAGGGGCTGGCCTGTCCCCACGGTCACTTGGGCTCCCCATCCCAGCTCTGGAAAGGGCTGGAGTGGAAAATCACCCAACATCCCAGATTTAGAGAATCCCCAAATCCCTGAGGCTGGAAACGATTCCCAAGGTCATGGAGTCCCAGCCCCAGGCCCACCTTGTCCCCAGCCCAGAGCACTCAGAGCCACCTCCAGGTGACACCTGCAGGGATGGGCACTCCAAAGCTCCCTGGGCAGCCCCTGCCAAGGCCTGAGCTCCCTTTCCATGGGCAAATTCCTGCTGCTGCCCAAGCTGAGCCTCCCCTGGCCCAGCCTGAGGCCGTTCCCTCTCCTCCTGTCCCTGTTCCTGGAGCACAGCCCGGCCCCCCCGGCTGTCCCCTCCTGTCAGGGACTTGTGCAGAGCCACAAGGTCCCCCCTGAGCCTCCTTTGCTCCAGCCTCAGCCCCTTCCCAGCTCCCTCAGGAATTTTCCAGCCCCTTCCCAGCTCCCTTCCCTGCCCTGGACACGCTCCAGCCCCTCCAGGGCTCTCCTGCAGGAGCCACAGCTGGACACAGCCCTGGAGCACAGAGGGACAATCCCTGCCCTGCTCCTGCTGCACACACAATTCCTCACCCAGCCCAGCCCAGTGCCCTCCTGCCCACCCAGCCTGGTCTGAGCCACCTCTCCCTTCCCTGGGAGGATTTCCATGGATCAGACCTGGCTCTGGACACGCTGCTCTTATGCCCACCCTGCACATCCTCACTTCTGCCCAAGGACACGGAGTCAGGACAAACACAAAGCTGAACATGGTGAGTAAAAAATCTTTCACAGCACCTTCTGAGGACCACAGCTGTAATTTTTAAATCCTCCCCCTTTCTCAGAACACAAGCATCCTTGGCTCTGGAGCAGAAGCAGCTTTAAGGTGGAAGTCACAACGTTTTCATCAAGAGAAGAAGGAATCTTGCCAATTCCTTGCTCAAATTCTGCCAGATAAATCCACAAAACCTCACAAACAGGTTTCAGGTCAATATTAAAAATCACTGCTGACAATAAACATCACAAACTGAATTATCTTCTATCACTCCACCAACACCTCAAAAACAAAGCCCAAAGCATCCAAAAAGCAAATCCCAGAGTACAAGGTGAGGTGAAACCTCCTGGTTCATTCCCTTTCCCAGCACCAGAACATCCACAGGGACACTGTGGCAGCCCCATCCTGGGGGGAATTCAGGGAAAAGCCTCACTGCCCCCATATCCATGGGATTTTCCACACCAATCCTGCCCAGGCCCCGCTCCCAGAGGACCCTGAGATCCCCCAGAGCAGGAAATTGGGGAGGGAGGCTTGGCCAAGGCAAACAGAACCAGCTGGGGACAGAGAGGCTGCCTGGACCTCTTTGAGAATCACTGACCTGGAAAGCTGCTCGCTGAGTAAACACCTAATAAACTAATTACAAACCGGTTAATTAACAGTAAACTCATGAAAACGCTACCTCCTGGAAGTCACGGATCCAAACCACGTTTGTAAGGCAGGAAAATGCTTGGTTTTCATCCCAAATCTAAAGCTTCCTCCCAAAAAATGTTTCTTATCCACCTCTTGAAACGAACAACATCAAAATTTTCATTTTTCTTTTACGACACAGCAGCAAAAGAAGAGAATAAATGAAAATTTTGGGTTAATCCATTTTCTCTGCAGCTGAAATTCTGGCTTTAACAGCCTTGCCAACATGCCATCTCCAAAGGAACGTGAATCCCTAATTTAAGAGCAGGCCTGCCCCTTCCCTTGCTGAACCACCAGCAGTGGATAAGGAATTTGTGATTCCCAAGCTCATCACGTCCTTACGGGGGAGACAGGGATGCAGGGAAGGAGGTGGGAGATTCAGGGCTCTGCTCACAGAATGTGCTGATGTTGGAACTCCAGAGTCAATAAGAAGGTGCTGGTCCCACTTAAGAACTGCTTAAGCAGCAGCTGAACAGGATATTTAAAGATACAACAAGAAAAACCCCTTGGAATTTTGCACAATATCCAGGCAGATTCCTCATCAAGGTGGGGTTCACTCCTGGCCCCAAGCCCAGCCCAGTCCCACCTCCCAAAACCAGGGGCCAAACTCAGGATTTGGGATCCTGAAGTTCTCCTTGCATTTCCAAAGAACCCAGTCTGGCTTTGCCTTTGGAATACCCAGGAAAAGCAGGAATCATCTTTACCTCCAGGGACGCAGGGCTAACTGAGAGTAAAACACTCCAAAACAGCTCCACAAATCTCTGTTCTGGTGGGTTGGTCGGTTTGGGGTGATTTTTTTTTTTTTTTAAATTTTTTTTCCTCTATTTTTATTGAAACTTTGTACAGAAGTTTGAAACATTTCCATACAATACTTTGAGACAGGACAAAATGCCATGGTAAAGGAATGTAAACTGCAAGAAACACAGTCTGAAAGTATCCAAATACTCTCTAATAAGAGTTTTAGTTTGAAGACTAATGCAGGAGGCAAAATAATATGCATACAGTATACAAAGAACAGTATACACAGGGCCAGCAGTGCTAACTATGAAAATTTTGCATCAGATTTACTTCAAAGATTGATAGCAATATGATCATTCTATACACTAGACCAAAATTAATTTATCATACATCGTTTCTATGACAAAAAGCTTGTCATTAAGGACAGTAGCAACTTACAATATAATTAAGCTGTATTAATCTCATTAACACTTCTAAATCTATATTCCTACTACAGTAAAGGTTTTTTTTTTCTCAGTATATTGTCTTATAAGATCTTAACAGACCTTTAAATAACACTTTACCAAAAGAGACCTGGATCCATTAGAGTGATCTTATCTACATGCCCATTTGGCTTATTTCCAAAAAAACAACCAAGGGACAAGGAAAAAGGCAGGTTTCAAATGCTATATGATATCATTTGGTTTTGGTCTGAAATGTATTTTAGAGAGTTAAAAAAAACCAACAGAAAAAAGGCAGTTCATTAACTGGTATTTTATATAAAATCTGCAGAAAAATACAACAGCAACAAAACCCAAAAATACTTCACAGATATCTAAAAAAACATTTTTTTCTCAGAGATACAAGGTAAAGCAGCATCACTTTGACACTGTGCTTTAAAAAAGAAGATGATGAATGAAGAGACTGCTCGAGTGAGATTAGAAAATTTCGCTTTCTTCTTGAAGAAGACTACTAACATTTTGCACAGCAACTATTTTTATAACCACCTCATTTTAAAAGCGTGAATTCCTAGACACACAATTGTCATTTCACCGCCGGTTTTGCTCAAAGTGTCTGACTTTACACAGTGGAACTGAGAATGCCAAGTGTCACCAGATGTCACTGTACCATGAGTTCAAGATTGGAACAGAAGTGAAGCAAATGCCTTGAAACCAACACCAGGAAAGAAATCAAAGAGAAAGTGTTTTGTAAACAAAACAAAACCACTTTGCAAAAAAAAATAAAAACCAAAACCAAAAAAACCCTAAAAAACCAAAAGTTCAGAGATCTCACAGTGAAATCAGAAATTCTAATTATATATGTTTTACATTCTAGGACTACTCTTTACCTTAGGCCAATTAAAGCACATTAAACCATTTAATTATATACAAACATTTTCTTTAAAAAACCAAAAAATAAAAATTAAAACATTGCACAGAAGTCTGCTTTTAACATCACATAACAAGGTTAGTTTTATTTTCAAAACAATTACATTTAAGGGCACAGAACATACAGAATACCAAATTAACAGATGAGTAATTCTGCTTCTCTGTACATGCTAAATCCAAAGATTTCCTTGAGAAAGCTGGAGCTTGGCAACTCCAGCTTCTTCCATGTCTCCTGTTCTCTGAAAGGGAGCAATTCCCAACACCGCCTCTATCTCAGGATTTAAAAAAATAGATATATAAAAAAAATAAAGCTGTTTTAAAGTTGTAAGCATCTTTTAAGTGCTGGCAGAGCTCCCTGGATGGCTCTGCCCCCTCCACTGTAACCTCGTGGAAATCCAAACTTTTCTCTCCTCGGTTACAGGGCTCATGACTCTCATCAGAAGTCTCATCCTGGCCCTTCTGGGATCAGGGAACACACAAGTGGAGAAATAAAAAATACACAAGATAAGGAATATACTGAAGGCCATTTTTATTTCTTACAATCTTGCACTGTTTCTTTTCCTTAAAAGCTAAACAGGAAAAAATATATTTCCAAAAAATTAAGCAACAACAACAACAAAAAAATCTCTAAACTTTGGCAGAGAATAGCATCAAATCAGCCATTAAAAAAAACTTAAATAAAAACAGTCTCCCAAAATGTACTATTAAACTCTTAAGAAGCCTTCTTCTTCTTTATTTTTTTTTTCTTTTTTAAATAAAAGGCTTCTACTATTTCCAAGAGCAAAATTCAAATATCTTACTTGAAAAAATAAGTTAAGGGAAATAACAAGAAGAAAAAAAAGCTGTCGTTCCAAACTCAGTTTTCCAAGACTTGCCATCCTAAGCTCAAGGCAATTAATAAATAAACCCATTGCTGCAAGACAGAAGCACACCCAGCCCCACGCAGGGGGAGGAGGCCAGGCAACAAAAATTCACTGAACTGACTGTCCATCGTGGGGAACACTCTGTGGTTCTGCTGGACCAAAAAATGGGTGTTTAACCCCAAATTCTTCCACTTCCCCCCTCAGCAAAGGCTTGTTTACGCTATAAAAAATCCCTTCTCCTACACAAGGTCCTTCTCGCCAGCAGGCAGCTTGCCTGGAACCTTAGAAGTATCTTTATTTCTTAATAAAGGCCTTTAATTAAGTGGTTTTATGCAGCAAAGAATATCAGCAACTTCAGGACCTGTGTGACACAGTGAGGCTGGAGAGGAGCACACGAAACACCTCGGAAACACCTGAGGAGAAAAAAGCACTGCAGAAAGAACTGGCTGGAAAGCTTCACAATTCCAGCTCCAAAGATGGGCTGGGGAGGCAGATTAATAACTCGTGATGACCCTGCCTGCCAATTAGCAGTGTGATTAATGTGGCAGCTCGTTAGTGTGGCAAAAGGGAGAATAAATGCAGTGGGAGATGGAGCACCCCGGGCTCCGCAGTGCATTCCTGAAGGACCTGACTCCCTTCCGCAGCCAAGGACGATTTCCCCATGGATGTGACCGAGCAGGACACTGGAATTGTGCCTGTTAACTCCTCTGAGGAGGGCAGGGGGATGGAAGGAGCAGTGATGGAGCAGGACACTGGAATTGTGCCCGTTAACTCCTCTGAGGAGGGGCAGGGGCATGGAAGGAGCAGTGATGGAGCAGGACACTGGAATTGTGCCTGTTAACTCCTCTGAGGAGGGGCAGGGGGATGGAAGGAGCAGTGATGGAGCAGGACACTGGAATTGTGCCTGTTAACTCCTCTGAGGAGGGGCAGGGGCATGGAAGGAGCAGTGATGGAGCAGGACACTGGAATTGTGCCTGTTAACTCCTCTGAGGAGGGGCAGGGGGATGGAAGGAGCAGGGAGGAGCAGGACACTGGAATTGTGCCTGTTAACTCCTCTGAGGAGGAACAGGGGCATGGAAGGAGCAGGGATGGAGCAGGACACTGGAATTGTGCCTGTTAACTCCTCTGAGGAGGGGCAGGGGGATGGAAGGAGCAGTGATGGAGCAGGACACTGGAATTGTGCCTGTTAACTCCTCCGAGTGTCCTCTCTGAGGAGGGCAGCGGGATGGAAGGAGCAGGGAGGAGCCGATGGCAGCGCCTCCTCCACACCCACCCACGTAAGGCACCCTGGGGACACAGCACAGGGGGGCGAGGGAGCCGAGCCGAGGGGTCCCTGAGCTGACCTGGCTTCCAGGTGGTGGCAAAAGCGCCGGACATGGGGGGCCGGGAGGAGCAGCCTGGAAAAGGCCGGCGCTCCGAGGTCGTGCCGAGTTCCGAAGGGACACGAGAATCCTTCCCTGGGCCAAGCCGGGCTTTTGAGCCCTATCCCAGCCTACTCAAGAGGATATTGGTGGACTGAGAATTATCTTTACCCTCTACAGGTTGTTATTTTTCATCCTGCTACGATCAAACGTTGCCCTAAATTGTTTTATCCATTATGGAAACAATTCGCTATGCTTTACATCAAACCATCCTTCACAGCTCAGCCCACTAATGAAGACACTTGAGAGGTCATTAATTTCACACCACCAGGATTTCACCCTCCAATAGGATTTAAAATATCTTCCCAAACCAAGCTGTGGCCACACAAATAATGACAAAATGTGTCTGGTCCCATCGGTGGCAACATCGACACCAGGTGTGGTGACTCCTCTCTACAAACGTTGCAGAACACTCCCAAGTTTTCCACTTTGGAGTAGTTCTACTTCCCAGCACCAACAACTAAAGCAAGTGGAGAAAAGTGGGACAGCTCAGCCTCTGGTCAAAGTTTTGGAATGAATGAGATTCAACTGATATTAAAAACACCACCACCAAAACAAACAAAACCACCCCAAAAACGGAAGTGAATCATTTTATCTGAAAATATGTGTTGTAAATTATCTACTAAAAGCCATGTGGATGGCACCACTGGAAAAGCAAACTTCCTCCAGCAGTCCAAGGCAGGATCGACCCAATTTTCATCTCTGCAAAAAGGTTTCCCCCACAGGAATTGGTTCTTGTTTGTGTGCCAAGGAAACATTGCTGGACCCTGAACTGGTTTTGGTGAACGCTCACAATGGTCCCTCAGCCCGAGTCTGGCCCAGCTCTCCTGAATGAGCTCAGGAGCAAAGACAACTGGAGGAATTATTTCCATGGAAAGCCTGGATATGACCACTGTGTCCTGGAGAGGGAAGGAGTTTAACACTGGTGGGCTCTGCTCCCAAAATCAGGACCCAGCTTGGCTGGGGGAAGGAGGAGAGCACCAACCTGTTGCACACGTGTCCTCCACACCCGGGAACTGCTCATCCCTGCCTGGGCATCCATCCCTCAGGAGGAAAGATCCCCTGGATCTGGAGACCTACAAATAGCTGTGACTGCCTGAGGAATTCAGGTTTTTGGAAAAATCCTGAGGACAGGACAGACCTCAATTGCTGGCACAGATTGCGGCCGCACGTGCTCCCCATCTCCTGATGAGATGAATCCCTCAGGATCATTCTGAGGAGGGAGGGAGGGAAGGAATTTCTGCACACAAAGATCACCCATGGGAAGGGGCTTCACTCAAAGGTCACCCATGGGAGGTGGTGGAGTGCCCAGCCCTGGAGGTGTCCAAGGAGGGCATTTCCAAGCTCAGGGATTCTGGGATTCCTCAAAAGAAAACCAAAAAGAAAGCCTGACAGGGTGAAAGGGGAGGTGGGAGAAAACACGGGGCAAAAGGACTCTGGAAAACAAGGAGCACTTTCACCTCTCCTCCCCCACTTCCCCTTCCTTGCCCTCCCAGCAGAGGAAAAACCCTCTGCAGGGTGAAAAACAGTTTTTGAAGACAAGCAAAGCCTCATGTTTCCCTTTTCCTCACACGGTAGAACCTACAAACAGAACTTTCCCAAAAAACAAGCTAATCCTAACAGTGTCCTAAAGGTTCAGAGGCTGGAGAGGCTGAATTAATCTTTTTGGCCATTTACGGAAACTCAAGGAATTCCACCTAAACCTGGGGAAAATTTTTTTTCCATGCAAGTGGCAGAGCCCTGGAACAGCTGCCCAAGGACATCCCAAACCCACCCTAAAAATTCTGGGATTCTTCAATTTCAATATACTACAAACCCCACAGAAAGAATATTTCTTTTTCCTCCTCCTCCACTGACAGTTTGCCATCTCCAGGCTTATTGTTGTTTTAGTTTTTTTCTCTTTTTTTTTAATACAGAAACTTTTCAGTAATGGAATTTACAGTGGATAAAAAATCAAAAGACAAAAATTTCCTTACAAAGAATAAAAAAAAAGGCAGAAAGCTGCTAAGAGCTATCATGTTTTAAGTGCTATAAAATGAGACAAAACAGCTTCCTGTTGTTGCCAGAAGAAAAATGAGAAACTGAAAAAAAAAACCCCAAAAAAAAAGCAGTGAGTGCAATTAAAAAGTGCTAAGTTGGCCAAGGTAATACAGTTATTTTATAAATGTGCATCACAGCTCTGCATTTAAAAATCTTTTGACACAGCTTTAATCATTCAGCTTTTACACACTGGTAACTGATTACCTGTTATCTTCACTTAATGCTGACTGAGCTGTAACTGCCTGACTTCAAACACAGCCACCTGCCTGCCTTTGGTATATTTATACACAGAAAAAAACAAAAGGTTAGTGCTGCAAATGGAAAAAAAAAAAATAAAACCAACACAAAAGGGAAAAAAGAAAAAGCCACCACAGGACAGGTTCTGCTTTCAGCAGAGGGAGGACAACACATCTCAAATGGTCTGGAAATAGGCTAAAGCTGAGTTGATCTTACAATTATAGCGTAAACAATGCCTGGGTTGTGGTTATGTTGTTTGAAAAGAAAAGAAAAACCAAAAATCTCCAGAGACCTGTATCAACTTCTGTATGTTTAAGCCATACCCTTAAAAGTTCACTATTCACTCACAAAGAGAAGTAGACAAACATGAAGATTCCAAGCGAACAGACACAGACCAGTCCAGTATTTAGTAATAGTTTAACTTTTGGAGTCTCTTCCAGCATTTGTAAACAAACAGTCTCTTCCTCGACCTCCCGAACCACTCTCTTGTTTACGTTTTTACTTTTAAAGCCACAGAACCAATCTATGAATTTCAAATGTCTCTCCTGGTCGTCAGTCCCCTCCTCCTCCTCCTCCTCGCGCTTTTTCTCCCCCATCAGGGCCGCCTGTCCGTTGGAGTAACAATCCACGGGCGTCTCCACCTCGGAGTGGCTCACCGAGATCACCGGGTTGCTGTCATCCCTGCACGTCACCAGGAGGTTAATGTCCTCCGGCTTCACGTTCTTAATGTTCTCCTCCGACTTCCCGTTGGGAATGATGTGGTTGGCGTTCTCGTTGCACTTGAGGATGCTCTTCTCCTGCGCCTGGTACAGCTCCCCCTTGCCGGCGCTCTCCGGCGCGCCGCGCTTCCTCAGGGCCCAGAACGTGGTGGTCCGGACCTGCTCCTTGGTGGGCGGCGGCGTGAGCAGGCTCACCACGACCGTCACCATGCCGGTGATCCAGAACAGCGCCGTGGCCACGTACATGTAATGGATGTTCTTGATGAAGTCGGGCCTGGTGTCCGGCTGGTCGCACTCGGGAGCGCGGTAGAAGAAGGCCAGGATCAGGCGGATGGCGCCCAGCACGAACCCGGCCATGCCGCCGTAGAAAGCGCCCTGCTCGTTGCAGCGCTTCCAGAAGATGGCCATGAGGAACAGGGCGGCCACGGGCGGGGTCAGGTAATCCGCGACCTCCTGGATGTACAGGTACATCTGCCCGCCCTGCATCTCCACGATGATGGGCACCCAGGCGATGCTGATCACCACCATGAAGGCCACGAAGACCCTGCCCACAATCATGAGCTCCCGCGAGGTCGCGCTCTTCCGGATGAGTTTGTAGACGTCGAGCGTGAAGATGGTGCTGGCGCTGTTGAAGATGGAGTCCAGGTCGCTCATCAGGGCGGCGATCATCACGGCCATCATGAGCCCGCGCAGCCCCACGGGCACCAGGTTCATCACCAGGCGCGGGTAGGCGATGTTGGAGCAGCCGGCCCTGCTGCCGCACACCTGGAAGCAGTGCTCGGGGTTGATGCAGGCGATGTCGTCCACAAACAGGATGCGCGAGATCATCCCCGGCACCACGATGATGAACATGGGCAGCAGCTTCAAGAAGCCGGCCATGAGGGTGGAGCCTTTGGCGTGAGCGATGTTTTTGGCGGCCAGAACTCTCTGCACTATGACTTGGTCGGCGCACCAGTACCACACCGAGGCCGGGGTCTGTCCCAGCAGAAACCCGGGCCAGGGGATGTCTTCGTCCGTCGGCTCGCGCAGCATTTTGAGAGCGTCGGGCTTTGGATTGACGTTGCAGGAGTTGGTGTTGGAGATGTTGTAGGTGAGGAGGATGGAGGTGATGTTCGGGGACGCCAACATGTACCTCCTTTTCACTTCTTCAAACCCGCCGACCTTCGTGAGGCTTATGATCATGAGTGTGAGGGCACCGATGATCATAAGCAGCGCTTGGAGGGTGTCCGTGTAGATGACGGCCACTAGCCCTCCGGTCACAGTCAGCAGCGCCGTCATTCCGATCAGCAGGATCACCGACAGGTAGAGGTTCCACCCTAGGGACTCTTGGATAAAAAGCGCCCCTGAATACAAGTCAACCGAGAGTTTGGTGAAGATATAAAGAATTAGAGACAACGCTGCAAAATAGATTTGAATCCTATGCCCTCCGAACCGCTTGGACAAGTATTCGGGCATGGTGTACACTCCCGACCGGATGTAGACTGGCACGAAGACCCATCCCAAAAGCTGCAAAAGCATTAAGGCGTTGAACTCCCACGCGCCTACGGCGAATCCGCTCGCCGCTCCAGATCCTGCGAGCCCAATGAAATGTTCACTTCCAATATTGCTCACAAACAACGAGGCCCCGATAGCTACCCAGGTCATAGAACGCCCTGCCAAAAAGTAGCCACTGACGGTGCTCCGATTGCTTTTCCACATGGCAAAGAAACCTATGCACATTACAAGCACGAAGTACAGGGCCACAATGGCAATGTCTGCTGGCTCCAAAGCAGCCCTCATTTTGTAACCAAAAAGCCTTCGCTGACGTCCACTTCTCGCCCCCCAGCCAACGTCTCTTAAGCACCACGTGAACCAGTTTTAACCAAAATCAACACAGCGGGTCAAATTCTTTGTCCCTTGGTTTGCTGTCCTGATGCTGGTGGCAGTGGTACATTTACTTTTCTCCGCTTCTCAAATTTGGGAACTTAGCACGCACTTTTAATCCACATTCCACAAGAGCATCAGCCTTAACTCAGTTGATGTAGGAGAAATTCTTAGTTGCAGCTAAGTTTAGTGAGGCCTACTGTACCAACCCTGCAAGGCAGCAAAGACAAAAGACAAAGATTGAATTAGAGAGGAATTTCATGAAGTAATGAGAAAAAATTTGAAGTGTAGTAAAACAAATCACTGAACACCACAGATTTTTCCCCCTTTATATTTCCTGCAATCCATAACAGACATCATTCAATATTTGTAGGGCTAAAGTGGTAAAAGCCTTTTACAAGTCAACTTCAATGGTTACAGGTACCTTCAGAGACGCAGCGATTCGGGAGGATTGAGTGGCCCAAATTCCCCAGAACACAGCAAACAAAAAAAAGACATTTTCTTTTTCTTTACTCCGGTGTCTCACAAGTCTCCTTCTCAAGCCACTAAACAGATCTTTCAAGCAATCTCAGGAAAATAAAATTAAAATAATTCAACAAACACCAATGGCCACGGAGCACCGGCTCAGCATTTCCTGTATTGCACCCTCTAAATCCTGGGAGATCCTGGCACCACAGAAATGCACTTGAGACACCAGCTGGCTGCTAGAAAAAATCATAGTGAGTTCACAGCGCTGAAGAAAAACAACATCCATTTCAAATCAGCTGGAGAATCAAGGTTATTCTGCAGGTTTTGAGGTGAGTTTGCTCCTGTCTGGGTCCAGATAATCACAGGGTTATTTTTCACTTGGAAAGCTCTCCATATGCATCCATGTGATCCTAGGGGAGAAAACATCCCATTCCAGCAAGTGGCAGAAGCAAAACTCCACCTGACAGCCCATTTTAGGGCCAGTGCCTTTGGGTACCCGCACCTCGAGTTTTGTGGGAGCACCAGAGGCACAGGAGGGTGGATTCTGGCAGCAGTCACAGCTGGAAGGATGCCAGGAAATGCCCTTCCCAGCATCCATTCCCATCCCAGCATGGAGAGGTGGAAGGCATGGAGGCGAAGCTTTCCCGGTCACGCTCTTCCCGAATTCCCAATCCCACCTGACAGCTCCCCAACGCGTCAGGAAACAAAACTCATTTTGGCAAGCAGGACTGAAGCACTGCAAGTGGAGGGAAGGGGACAATCAAGACTTGGTGGCAGAGAAAGGGGCACTGAGGAGCTGCATGGTGGCTCCCTCATGGATTTGGGATGTGCCCCCATCCTCTCTTTATGCCTTGAGAGGTACCAGAAAATCACGGAATGGTTTGGGATGGAGGGACCTCAAAGCCCACCCAGTGCCACCCCTGCCATGGCAGGGACACCTCCCACTGTCCCAGGCTGCTCCAGCCCCAGTGTCCAGCCTGGCCTTGGGCACTGCCAGGGATGCAGGGGCAGCCACAGCTGCTCTGGGCACCCTGTGCCAGGGCCTGCCCACCCTCTACAACCCAAGAGCTTCTGATGGATTTAGAGAGAGCTGGACATGGGATTCCTCCATCGCCTACACCCAATGGCCATGGGAAGGAAAGACCAAAGCAAAGAACAGGTTAAGTCCACAGATCAGGACACAAACCTTTAGCAGCAGCAATAAGATTATTACAGAAGGTGAGGAACAGGGTCTGACTCTACTCCTGTTTCCCATTTACTTGTGAAGGCACAAGAAAACCAACACTGGGTCTTTTTTCTGGCCATAAAGTCTCACAAGTCCTGCAAGCGTCAGAGCTCCAGGCATCCCCTTCCAGTTCATTCTGTGGCTGAAGCTCTCATTTCCTCATTAATTAATGATTAATACAAACAGCCTGATAGCATATCCTAATATTTGGCTGGTTTCTTGTATAGCATCCCTGCCATATACTGCGTTTGTTTAAATGGTCAATAAAACCATTTGAAATTCCAAGAGAGTTAAGGCTGAAAATACCCACGTTGTGTTCAAGGCAGCAATGATGCTGAGGTAAAAACGTGCAACTCCTCATACATTTTAAAAATAGTTCCCAGCAAGCCACAACTTCAGCCTTAAGGAAAAATCCACCACTGTGTCATTTGTACAGTCCAGCTGTTTTTCAGGAGAAAAATAAAAAAAAATAATAAGGGTTCCCCCTCAGCACCACAAACCCACTTGAGAATAGAGATATTCCTTCTGCTGGAATTACAGCCAATAATGAGAGACTAAGGAGACATGGCACAAAACGGACTGATTACAGCACTGGGCTAAATTTATCATTCCTCAGAAGCCTCAAACCACAGATGTATTTTCAATTCTTCCACAGAAGAATTCACATTTCTCCCCACCCGCAAATACAGGAGTAGTTAAATGGTCTAATAGCTTAATCCAACCCAAAATTATAAACACTTCACATCAAGATGACGCAATCAGAGCCAAGTTTAATGGACTATTCTTAGTTTTAAGCACTTTGGAGCAACACTTTAATAGTGTTGTGTCTTTTGCCATATTCAGCTAATTTTTCAACTACATTATGTTTATACCAAAACTATAAATATTTGAAGAGAAAGGGAAGAAGAGATTTTACTGAGATATGACAAAAAGAAAATCTACTATACAGAAAACCAGAAGAATAGCCAGATAAGGAAATGGTAATAATTGATGTTTTTAATGTTCTGTTGTCCTTCTCATTACTAAAAAATATTTGATTTTAGCTTGAGTTCACCTCCCACCATCTTCCCTGAAGGTTCATCAGTGACCTGTCACAAATATCCTAGAGAGCAATATGGAAAAATCACAAAAATATCTGTTAAAATGAATTTGATTTGATACCAGAAGTATCCAGACTGCTTCTATAAACGGGATATTAACAAGGAAACTGTGGCTGGCCCTGGATCCCTGGGATGTCCAAGGCCAGGCTGGATGGGCTTGGAGCCAACTGAGGTGTCCCTGCCCTGGGGGTGGGACTGGATGGGCTTTAAGGTCCCTGGGAATCCAAACCTTCTGTAATTCCAGGACTCAGACTCTCTGACAAGTGTGTCAGCATCAGATGCAGCTGCCCTCAAATAAATTGTGACATTCCTCAATTAAGTCACTTCAACTCCAAGGGGCTCATTCCAACCAAAATAAACAACATGTGAAGTTCCTGGAGCACTTTCACAAGAAGATACAGCCAGACCATGCACCTGAAAAAATCAAATTTCTGAGAGCTGAACCCTGCCCTTTGTCACCAACACCTGAGGGTTTTTTTGCAGGGCTCAGTTTGCCTGAACTGGAAGGTGGAAAGTTTTCAGCAGCCACCACAAATTTGCTGCACTGTCACTAAATTACGGCACTGAAGTAGCTTCTTGTACCAGTTTCTTAGACCTAATTCCAAAATAACCCTGGAACTTTTCTTCATTAGGAAAATGAGAATCGTCCCTCTGAACTTTCAGCAAGTTCTGACCTCAAGTCTTACAAAGGACTTTTGAGATGCCCCATTTGAGTTTAATCCTGAGTTATTAGAACAGTGAACATTGTGGCACTGACAGAGGGAGAAAAAGAAAAAAAAAAGGCAGAAAGACAGTGCTGCTGCCAAGGACTGGGAATTTTCTTCCCTGAGGCTGTTTTCTGGCTGGATCATATCAAAGACACAAAACAATGTGCTTCCCTCTTGTCTGGAAATAGAGGCTGCAGCTCTGGTGAAACAATGCATATGTCTCTGCAACACCCAGCCTGTTCTTGAAGGGAAAAAAAAAGCCCAAGCAAGTCCCTGAAGAGAGATTTCATAATATGAAGCAGACCCAGGGTGGGATTTTGAGGAGAAATTTGTACCATTGTTCTAAAGGAAAACTTTCTCCACAGTGCTTTTCTAATAAAATGGGTGTTTAAAACATGCCAGAGTCCAACTGCTCCGTCTCTGAAGCCACTATTTGTTCTCAGCTCCGTCAGTTTTTCAGCAATGGGAAGTTCCTGAGCTGACTTTCCTTTTCTCCTCACCAATCCTGATGTTTTAAGGGTTATTTTGGGGATGTAGATGCCCATCAGGAGTGTCTGCTGTCAGCAAATTAAGTGCTCTGCTCACAGATTTCCAAGTAGTTTTCAAATTATATTTCGGCAACATTTTCCCTCTCCACCTTCAAGCAGGATTATTTGAACTCAGACCTGCAGCACTTCACCTACTGAACAGCTCTGTTGTGTGGAAGAAATCTGTCCAGATTGCCAGGACTGTGGAAAATATTAACTCTGCCACAGAAATATTAATAAATAGCACAAGTCTCATGCCTTGAGTGGGGTCTGTGGCATGTCCAACCCCCTGAGTGAGTTTTTCAGACTCCTCACCCTCCTGGCCATGGACACACCAGTGAGTTCCTACCTGTTCACTGCTCCTCAGTAAACACAAGGCAGCCTCAGGACAAAAATCTCTTTAGGGAAAAAAAAAAAAAGAAAAAAGAGGAAAAGCTTCGTTCCATTTACTGCAGCACTCCAGAACATAAAAAAGGAGCACTGGAGCTCTTCATGGAGTAAGTGATACATAAATTATGTAGCACATGCCCTTGAGGAAGCAGGGGCTATCCTTAGCTATCCTTGGCAGCTGCTCAGCAGAGCCCTCAGCATCCAGGGCAGCAGTTCCAGGCTTTTCCCTGAAAATCAGGAGCTGGGGCAGAGGAATGTGCCAGGAACCCCCCTGGGGTTGAGCTGGAGCATCCAATAAATAACTTGAGCTGCTGGGGATGCCAGGCCAGACCTGAACTGAAGGGGCTGCAGCAGGAAAGGGCCACACTCCCAGGTTACCTGAGCCAACCTGACTGAACCTGTTGTCACATTCTGCCTCACCTCCACATCAACCTCCTGCTGGTCTGGAGAGCTCAGGAGACAACTCCATCAACCACCACCACAAAAAAAATCCAATTTGAGGTGCAAGGATCAAGTCACTCACTCAAAGGGGTTGTTATGAACATGTAAGGAACTTTTGTTTTGGTCAGGAATCACTCCAGCTCTGGTCTTCGTTTTACTGCAGCAGCACAAAAAAGCAGCTTGTTCCAGCATAAATTCTTCTGGGTTCTTTTCTACACAACTGCTGAGGGAGACATGAGAGAAATAAGTAACCCCTTAGAGAGCAAGAGACACAGAGGACTCACGGCGTGTGCCAGACAGAAATGGGATGTGCAGTGGACAAGAGCAGAAACTGGGGTGATGCGAGGCCAGCTGGAGCTCAAGGGCACGGGACTGACACTGTTAGAGCAGGACATCATCTAGTTGTCATTTTGGGGATTTTTTTAACCATTTCCCCCCCATCCCCAGCAAATGCAGCTATTCCAGTGTCCCACCAAGTCACAAATGAAGGAGAAGGCACAGGAAGGACACTCCAGCAGTCAGTGGACACGAGAGAAGCTCCAGCCTTGCCAAGCAAGAAAAGATGGATTTTTTCAGAATCTGCATCGCCCTCCCCGAGCCACTTCGTGCCACTGCCTGTGACATTCACACTTGGCTGGTTCCCTTTGCCAAGAGCCAGTCCCCAGCACTCCAGCAGGAAGAAGGAACTGATTTGCTTCCACTGTTCCTCCCAAAACTCCAAACACCTGCAGGGCAAGGGGGGTAAGCTGGGGACAGAGGGAAGGAGACAGAAAGTTCCTTTTTATCTGTAAAAACAGAGATATCAGAAAGAAATTCTGTCTTCTCCAGGCCTACCCAGACATGATGTAGCATCACAGCCAGGAGATTAATCCATCAATTATCAATTTAAAGCAAATAAGGAGCTAATACCTTCCTTTTCCTCTTGGCAGCCCGAAGAATTGGCTTATGTTTCCATGGGTGACAAATGTTATCTGGAGGAATTTCTTCATAGGAAGGAAGTGGAAGAGGCTGCCCAGGGAGGTTTGGTGTCCCCAAGGAAGGGCTGGAGGTGGCCCTGAGTGCTCTGGGCTGGGGACAAGGTGGGCATGGGGCACAGCTGGCACTGCCTGGGAGGGCTTTTCCAAGCTCTGGAATTCTGTGAAGGGAGCAGAAATTGGGCCTCTCCTCCCTGGGAAATCAGCAGAGCCTTTCCTGCCTCGGCTGCAGCTCCAGCAGGGCCCTCCTGAGCTCAGTTTGTCACCACAAACCCCAGCCCTCGGCAAGGAAACCACAGAGAGGTGACATCCACCCCTCCACAGACACGGTTCTTTTCCACAGGAACTGAAAGCACAAGGGGCAGAGACAAACCAGAAGCCACAAACAGCAAATTCAAGGCACCAGAGGGCAAAAAGCTAGACATTTTCAAAGGAAGTGGGGAGGGGCTGGCAAAAACTGGAAGGTTCTGGCATCACATAGCACCAGGCAAGATCTCCCTGCACTGGAAGGTGCAGAAGGACACTGAGCCCCAAGGCTCAAATCCCTCCTTGTGGCAAGCCAAAATCCAGCAGCAGAAACATTTCACTGCCATGGCAGGGATGAGGGAGATGAAGCACTTGGTCAGCAGAGCAGCAGCAAGAGAATGGGTTAAACAAGCCTCAACAGCCAAGAATTTGATTTCTGGAGTGGATTTGGGACCACTTCTGGTCTCTGGACAAGGTTATCGCCATTTTAGAAGCAAGTATCAAAAGTACTGCAAAATTTTTTGTCACTACTGAAGATGCCCTTTCCTTCAGCTGGAGGTTCAAAGACGTGGTGCAGCTGGTGGTGATCACCACTCAGCAGGAACTGGATAATCCCAGCCTGAAAAATGTGCTGCTTCATCCCATTTGAGGAGGATTTTGGCTGGAAGAGTGCAGAAGTTACTTGAGAAAGGAGAAAGAAGTGGCAGTCCCCATGAAACTGGGCAAGATACCAGGAGGAAATTCTTCTTCAAATTTCTAGGAAGAACAAAAAAATAAAAAAATAAAACCAGACTCATGAAGCTTCTTCAGGACTTCCCCAAATTCTCATCACATTACTGGCTGCCCACAATCTTTGGAAGAATATAAAGCATCCCCAGGATTTATTGATACGTGAGACAGAAGTTCAGGATCATACATAATTCAAGAATTTGAGGCTCTCCAAGCTTCCCAGTCAGCTGGATGCTGTTTCAAGACCTCTGATCCTTCGTGGAGATTTCAAGACACCAAAAGCAGAGTTCAATAAAATTCTGTTGGTTATAAAACAATTAATGCTAATTACAAAGCTGGACGCAGAATATCTGTATTAAAAGCTACCAAACATTGATTTCTTTTCCTAAAACACCAACTCCACTGAACACATTCCCTCCCTGTATCCATTTTTCTTTTTCCTTAGATATTTGCAGGACTGAACACACGGATTGCCTTGCAGGTGGACAAACCAGAATTAAAAAATAGCAGAACAACACTTCTTCTGCAGTTCCTCAACACAATTTCTTGGGTTCATGACCCTCCCTTTACACCATTCACTTCCTTCCTGCCCTTCTCCTTACCAGGGGTGATGAATTTTTTGTAAAATCTCATTTTTAGCACCCATATTTGCACCAGTGCCGCACAGGCCACGTCCTTCACATCTTGCCTTACTTTCCACGTATTTACTTCCATTTTTTCCTGTTCTACTTCTCTATAATCAGTTATATTTTTTCCTCTCTTTTGATGTTTTTCTTTTTCCCTGCTTTCACCTTTTTATCAGCTCCTCAATGCACGCTGGGGATATTCCTGCTGCTCCACAGGGCAGGAATTTTTCCAGGTAATAACCTGGTGCCCAGAGGTTCCTGCTGCCCTCAGGTAAGGGTGGGACACAAAGCTCTACCAAGCAACTGCTTCCACATAAACAGCTCTTCCTTCATCCCACATTTGCAGCCGGGGAGGTGGCATTCCTGTGGCTCCAGGAATTATCAGCCTGCCATGCATGGAGCCTGAAAAATCACAGAATCATGGAATGGTTTGGGTAGGAAAGACCTTAAAGCCCATCCAGTGCCATGGCAGGGACACCTTCCACTGTCCCAGGCTGCTCCAAGCTGGCCTTGGGCACTGCCAGGGATCCAGGGGCAGCCACAGCTGCTCTGGGCAAAGGGAAAAAAAAGGGAAGAGAAATTATTTGATCAACAACTTAACTCCCCAAGCAATCTTTGAGTGGCAATTACGGTTCTGGGACAAGGGAACTGGAGAAATCAGCTCCTGAAAGAACACAGAGAGAAAAGCAGAGCTTCCATCATTCCCAAGTATGGAACTGATGAAGATCAGGAGACAGAACACACAAACACACGGGAGCTGAAGGAGCAGCTTCTCCTCAGTGTTACAATGGGCAACTTTCTCAAGAGTCAGTCACGTTCCAGGGCTTTCCAACAATGCAGGGATTAATGCTGCTCAGCACAAAGGGTTCTCCTGCCTTCTGTCCCCAAGAGTTTAAGGACAGAATCTGCTCCACGCTGAAGTTACCAGCACCTCCCTGTTCACAGCCAGAACACATCAGGAACAAAACCCAACCAGGAGCAGAGAACTCCTTGCTGAGGAGGAACCACGGGCAGCCTGGAGAAGTTTTAACTCAAAGGTTAACCCCCAGTGCTGTCCCCTGGAGAGGGACTGGCCAAATCCCACCAGGGGCCTGCAAGAAACTGAAATTCGGCTTAAACTATTCTGCAGAAGAGAATAATCCTCTGTGTCCCCTCAGATCCAGGCACGTATCCCACACTTGGCAAAAATTCCTCCTCTTCCAAGACTGAAAATGTCAAATAGCAGGCAAGAGGGTATCGTTCCCAAATGCTGTCTGCACCACTCTCCAAAATGCAGTTCTTATGAAATGCTCAAGGCAGAAAACAAAAAGGTGACTCCTCCAGCAGAGTCAGTGCTGGATCTTGCTGTTTTCTGATCCTGTGTTTTGGTTCCAAGGCTTTGGTCTCGTTTCCAGCACCACCCCCGACTCCAGGATCCCTCCCTGCCAGGCTGAAGAGCCTGTTCCAGCCTACTAAAAATGCCAGTGGGAACAGAGGAACAAACTTTTGTGTAATTTTAACCTGCTCAGCTGGGAAGAGGGGTGGGGAAGATGCACAGTTCCACTGGAAGAGCAGGTGGTTCACCGGAAGGGAAATAAAATAAAAAAGAAAATAAACCCAGTATCTTCCTGCTTCGTTCTCTCCCCCTCCTTCCTGGCAACTGAGACATCAAAAGCCCAATTGCTGCAGCTGCCTACACAGCAATTAAGTGGAATAGTCAAGATGTCAAGCAACACTACTGCCCATTTACTTTGGCATTCCCAAAATAGCCAACAATCTCCACACGGCAGGTAGGGAATTTTGGAAACAAGGCAACCCACTCCAAAAGCAACAAACAGCTGCTGAAGACAAGTTGTGTTGTGAGAACATGGCTGGAGGAATGAGAGCCCACATTCACTGCAGGATTGTTATTATTATTATTATTTAGAGGTGTCCAAGGCCAGGTTGGACAGGGCTTGGAGCAACCTGGGAGAGTGGAAAGTGTCCCTGCCATGTGGAACAAGGTGATTTTTAAGACCCCTTCCAACCCAAACCACTCTGGGATTCCAGAAATGGGTGGATGGGTCTCCTAGTCCAGGTATTTGCTGAAAAAAAGCTGGCTAGGTTTTAGATCATGACACTGTGTGTTTGAACTTTGTCACGGGTGAAGATGAACACAGTGCTAATCAAATATTGATAACTTCCTCATTTTTAGTGAAACACTCTGAGTTATTTACGAAGTGCTCACTCAGTTCCAGTTACAAAGGGGTGTTGTTGAGGACGGTGTCCCTGTGCTCTGCTCTGGGTGACAAGGTGGGCATCAAAGGCTGGGCTCCATCCTGGAGGTCTTTTCCAAGCTCAGGGACTGTGGGATTCCCACTCTGTGTCTGTGGGGTCTGCACAAACGGCCTCGGAGCAGCAGGGAACCATTTCCAGCCTTTTCCTCCTTCCCAGGGAGTTTGAGAGCTCCCTGCAGAGCCCTGCTCTCCCAGGCAGTGACAATTCCTGCGGATTCACTCCTGGGGATTCACTGCCCTTCCACTGCCACTCTTCAGCCAAAGATGGAGGAAAACCAGGAGCCCTTAGAAACTCAGCTTTTTCCAGGCCATGGACAGCTGTGTGTTCATCCTGCACCTTTCCCTCCAGCACAGTGCAGGGCTTGGCTGGGGCTGCAGGTCTGCAAACACCCGGACACTGCTGATAACAAATCTGCTCCCCCTGCTCCCCCCAGCATTTGTTCTTTCCATGCTGCACAAAGCAACACAATGGGCAAAATGAATCATTTCACCTCAGTGTGCTCACACCTTTCTCTGCCCAAAGCGTCTCCTCCATGAACTCACACGCAGCAACACAAACCCCTCGCCCTCAAAATACACCACAGAGTAGGGGGGATCATTTATTTTGGGGGGGCTTTTATTATTGTTTTCTTGAGAGTCACTAAGTAGGGGCTCTGCTGATGAAAAACTATACATATAAAGAGTAAAAAAAAATCCTGTGTTTTAATATATAAAACTACAGTGGTTTTAGTCCAAGCCCTACCTCTCACAAATCAGGACAGAGAAGAGCTGCTCAGCTTTGACTTCAGAATAAAATCCTGACTTTTTGTATAAAGTACATGCAGACAACCAGTGACAAAGGCTGGAAATTGAAACCAGTGCGAAGTGAAAGTTTTCCCCATGCCCCCAGCATTCCCAATGCTCTCGGGTGTTGCATTTTTAAGGCACAAAAGGAGAGCTGAAGAGGCTCTGGATCCTGCCAAGCCTGAGGAGAGCATCAGACGGGATGTGCTGCCCCAGGACCCTCCCAGCAGACTCCAAACAGAAGCCACATGCAGGAAAAGAACGGGAAAGGATTCCTGACTTGGACACGAGCAGGGCTAGGCAGCAACAGGGTTTAAAGTAACAAAAACGAACTGGAGGGACTTAGTCTGGATCCCTGAGAATGCCAAGGGAACCATTAAAAGAAAGTTGTGGGTGGGGAAAACCCCTCAGCAGCACCAAGTTTGCCACTGAAGAGAGGCAGCAAAGTCTCCAGGCTGAGGTTTGCACCAAGCTGCCAGAGAGCCCCAGAAAGCTCAGGACAAGCCCTAAAGCACAGGAAAGCCAAGTGACAAGGGTTTGGTTCTGGGTTTTTTGGAGGACAGGGGAGCTGCCACAGGTGAGGAAGGACATCACAGACACCAAAAGAAGAGTCAGCACTTGCTCAGACAGCACCAGGACACACAGCCACCACAGAGGGACTGACAGGGCAGGACAGGGAACACCTGCCCAAGTGCTATCACCCGTGTGGAAAAGCAATGTCATTTATTCTTCCACAGGAAGGAGTTATGGAATCATTCCACTGGCTTATTAAACCCATATCTTGCCCCATTTAATTCTGTATTACAGCCAGGATTATGCACAGCTTACAGGGGTCATTAGAGCAACCCCCCAGCCAAGATCCAGCAGCACCACGGAGCACAAAACCACTCGAGGAAATATTTCCAAGTCTCCTCATGGCACAAAAAGGCAGGAGTAAATAAAATTGTGAATAATATTGGGAACAAAAAATCCACCCAGATCTGGTGTGTTGAAAACAGCATGAAAATAGCAGCACCTACAGACAGACTCCAAATTTTAGACTTACGACAAGGGTGGGTTAAAAACACCAGCACAAACTGAAATGTTTGGACATAATCACAGAGCTAAAAAATCCCTTTGAAGGTACACCCATGTGGAAAGAACATGCTGGAGAGTCCAACTTCAAAGAGGCAAAGGTTGCAGATGTTAAATCCCGAGTGCACTGATGCTCATTAGAAGCATCTTAGAGCTAAAAGCTTATCCCTGCATCTCCGTGGTCAGATCCTAGAAACCAGAGAGCCTTTCCAGCAGAGAGCACTCCACGGCATCCTTTCTGAGCAGTCAGTTTATTCCTGCCTCAGTATTATGGCAGATTTGCTCCACTTGCTGTCCTGCCCTGTGTTCCGAGCGCCCGCCCGGCTTTAAGCATCTCCCACACCAACAGCACGGCTACAAAAAGCATCTCTGCCTCATCCAGCCAAGGGGAGAGGTGTGGAAAGGAACAAAAAAAATCGGACAAAAATGATATGTTGACAGGCAAGTGGAAAAGCAGCGTATTTTTGCCCGGGTGAGCTGGTGCAGCAATGTCACTCGGCTTTCTCCCCGCTGCTGTGTTTCTCCACTAGAGGACCCAGGTGAGATGTCTCTACTACAGCTTCTGCAGCGAAAGCACGGGGAAAAAATATATTAAAAAAAAAAAAAAAAAGAAGCCAGCCCCGACATGTGGATGGTCCATGTAAAATGAATGGAAATGTACTAGTGCATGCGGCACACCAGACGTGCTCCCGTAATTCCCAAAAAACCACGGCCACGCTGCTGCGCTGCTGCTGCTCGGTGGGAAATGGTGCTGGGGGGAAGGAAGGGTAAATCCCGGAGTATCCACGCCGGGCTGGATCAGAGGGCTCCAGCCCAGCGCAAGGGCTGCTACATTCCGACACCAGCATTAAGCTGGAAAGTAGCAGATAAACAAAGGCTATAGAAGGTGCTAGAGAAGGGCCAGTATCAGCTGCTATTTACCAAATAAACCTCCCATCCACACGGAGATGGCTCTATTTTATTATTATTTTTACGCACACACATCCCCCACTCCCCCCCCCTCCTTCCCCCACGTATTGACTCAGCTCCTGCCGAAAGGGAACAGCATCATTTAACCGAGCTCTGTTATCACCGCGCTGCCAAAAAACAGCGGCAACGGCTGCTGCCACCCCCAGCGCCCCTTCCCGGGCACGATAGGGCCCAGCCCATCGGCCCCGCTCAACTGGTGTGGGCAAAAACCCATCCTCGGCACTTCCCTGGCACACGGGGGGCAAGGTGGCACCCCGCGGTTGGGAGCTGGCTGGAGCGAATCCTCGCTTTTCCCCCCTTTTCCCTCGGCCCGAGGCTTCCCGGAGCCGAGGAGGTGCCCGGGGATGGCAGCGCAGGTGCGGGGAGGGGGATGGAAAGCGCTGGTGCTGCAGAGGGGGATGCGAAGGGCCGGCTTCACCTGCTCCAGGCGCGCAGGGAGGGGACGGGCAAGGAAAACCGCATCTCCGTGCCTCGGAAAGCGTGGGATCTGCTTACCTGCGGACCGCAGGGGAGGGGGAGAGGGGACTGCGGCTCGGGGGGAGCGACTCAGCCAAGGCTCCGAGGGCGCGGGCAGGGAAGGGGCGATGGGCGAGGGGCCGGAGCGCGGAGGAAGCCCCGCGGAGCCCGGGACACGCTGCGACACTGCGGGCGACAGGGCCGGCCGGGCCACGCGGTGCGGCGGGGACACCGAGGGGACACCGCGGCGGCACCACGGGGCAACGTGAGGGGATCTGCCGGTCCCACCTGCCTCCCTCCCTTCCTCCCGTCTCCTCTCCCTCACTCACCCTCTGCATGGCTTTCAGGATCAAAGCCAGTTCATAGCGGGGCATCTTAGAGCTGGCAGTGGCGGGAGGAGCGGGGCACGGGGTGGGGAGGAGGGGGCTGCGGCGAGGACGGAGAGGAGGAGCAGGGGGGGACAGGAGGAGGAGGAAGAGGAGGAGGAGGAAGGCGCGTCCCGGCGCTGTGGCGGCTCCTTCCCGCGCGGCTCCCGCGGCTCAGACGCCCGTACGGGCAGGGGCGGCGCGGCTTAAAGGGCGCAGGAGCTGCGCACGCTCGACCGGGCCGGCCCTGCCCGCGCCAAGCGCCGCCCCCGCCGGGCCGGGGCTGCCCCGCACCGCGGCCTGAGGGCCGGGACCCCCGCGCGGGGCACGGCCGGGCCCTCCCCGCGCTGCCCCCGCGGCCGGCGCCGCCCCCGGCCCCGCCGAGCCGCCCGAGGCGCCGGCGCTGCCGCTGCTGCAGGGAGTGGAAATTTCCACTGCGCCGCCCCCTCGCTCCCCCCGCCGGGCCGCGCTCACAGCTCGGCCGGGGCCGCGCACGGAGCGCCGCGGGGGGGGCCGGGGCTCGCGGCCGCGCCGCGTGTGGGCCGCGCGTGGCGGGAGCGGCTCGCGCCGCGCCCGGGGGCAGCGCGCCCGTGTGGGGCAACCCCGCCCGTGTGGGACACCCTGCTCGTGTGGGACAACCCCGTTCGTGTGGGACACCCTGCTCGTGTGGGACAACCCCGTTCGTGTGGGGCAGTGTGCTCCTGTGGGACAACCCCGCCCGTGTGGGACACTCTGCTCGTGTGGGGCAGTGTGCTCCTGTGGGACAACCCCGTTCGTGTGGGGCACCCTGCTCGTGTGGAACACCCTGCTCGTGTGGGGCAGTGTGCTCCTGTGGGACACCCCGCTCGTGTGGGACACCCTGCTCATGTGGGGCACTCTCCTCGTGTGGGACACCCTGCTCATGTCACCCCGCTCGTGTGGGACAGCGTGCTTGAGTCACCCTGCTCATGTGGGACACCATGCTCATGTCACCCCGCTCGTGTGGGACACCCTGCTCGTGTGGGGCACACTGCTCGTTTGGGACACCCTGCTTGTGTGGGTCACCCTACTTGTGTGGGACAGCGTGCTTGAGTCACCCTGCTCATGTGGGACACCATGCTCATGTCACCTTGCTCATGTGGGACACCTCACTCGTGTGGGACACTCGGCTCGTGTCACCCCACCCGTGTGGGACACCTCGCTCATGTCACCCCAGCACCAAAAGGCTCTGGTGGGACAGGGGCATGGGGAATCGTCCTGCTCAACCCACTGCTGTGGGCATGGACCCCTTCCACAGGGCCAGGTTGCTTCAAGCCCAACTTGGCACTTTCCAGAACCTTCCTCATCCTCAGGACACCTCAGTGTGTCCCCAGGACTTGCCGGTTCTCAGAGCTCCTCAGTGCACAGTCGGGACCTTCTCCTCCTGCAGAGTCCTTCAGTGCACCCTCAGAACTTCTCCATTCTCAGAACTCCCCAATGCACAGCCAGGACAGACTCCATTCTTAGAACACCCCCAGGTCCTTCCCCACCCTCAGGGCCACCCTCAGAACTTCTCCATTCTCAGAACTCCCCAATGCACAGCCAGGACAGACTCCATTCTTAGAACACCCCCAGGTCCTTCCTCACCCTCAGGGCCACCCTCAGAACTTCTCTTCATCCTCAGAACTCCCCAATGCACAACCAGGACATTTCCCATTCTGAGAGCACCCCCAGGACTTTCCCCATTCTCAGAGCACCCCCAGGCCCTTCCCCATCCTCAGTGACAGCCGCGGGGTGGGTGAGTGGCTCTGGGGTGGCTGTGCCAGGGTGCGGAGGCCCCGAGGAGCAGCAGGATGGAGGGAAAGCCGCGTGTCTGGCCTTGGTGGCCGAGTCCTCCCGGCGAGGGAGGTTCTGGACACGCATTTCCCAGCCTGGCACGCGCCCCTGGCCTGCTGCTCACGTGCAGCCACCAAGGTCAGTGACACAGATCCCTCCGGCTGCAGCACATCCAACACCAGCGCCCAGCTGGGCTGTGCTGGAAGCTGAACCATTTCCTCCCACTAAAGAAGGTGTTTGAGGGGCCTGGGGGTTTGTCTGAACACTCTTTGTCTTGCCCACAGCAGAGACTTGTCCCTCCCTTCCCTCACACCGATGCCCAACAATCTGGCTTTGGGGAGAGACAAGTTTCTGCCCAAGCTGTTGGAGCCCTCATTGCTGGGTCCTGTCTTCAGGAAAGGGATGAGAGAGCAGCCCCACTGTGCCCAAGGGGAAGCAGAGAAAGCAGCAGATCCCAAGATTAAAGAACTTCAATGAAATATCACTGGAATCCCAGCCTCAGCCCACCCAGAGAGGCCTCACCACCTTCCCTGGGATCCCCAGCCATGCCCTTTCCCCAGCCAGGGTCGTTTGCTTCTCCCCTGCCTGCGCAGGGAGGTTGCCACTGTCAGTGCCACGGATCCTGAGGGCAGGAATGGAAATGGAAAACTCCTCCCAGCGCTTTTCAGCAGGACTTGCAGCTCAGCCAGCCCTGGTACTGCTGGGTCTCAGGCAGGTGTGAGCTCCCCCTGGTTCCTGACACATCCTGTGCCCTCCAGGCACGAGGGCTGTGGGAGTCCTGGGAGCTGTTTTGGGTACTGCTACAAGACAAATTGCCTGTGCAGAAGTGTTTACAGGTATTCCCAGGCTCCCAGCCCTCTGTGCTCAGGCAGTAATTGCCAGGCAGCTGACAGGGAGGATTTACTGCCTGTTGGTGCTCTCAACACTAACTCTCCCTGGGTTTGCTTTTCTTTACTGTGCTTCCCTGTTTGTTTTCTAATACAGTGTTGTCTGCCCTGAGCTTCTTCCTTATTCTGAACATGTGCCTGGCAGGTTCAGGAGGAAGTCCAGGTGAGGTGGGAATGCCCAGGTATCCCTGCCATTCCCACATCAGCCATTCCCACCCTCCAGGTGCTCCTTGTGCAGCCACAGGTGGCAATGATGTTCTCTTTGTCACATTTGGAGCTGGCACATTTTGGCCAGGGGCAGAAAGGAGTGGGGAGAGCTCTAATTCCCAGTTCTTCCAATGCTCTACCTCCTTCAAACACTCCTCTGGCAGAAGAAAAGGAAATGCTCAATCCCTGTCCCTGTTGTCTTCCCGGTGCTGCTTTCAAATGCCAATATCAGATTCCCAGCAGGATATAAACTTACAGTCACTGTTCATTCTCACTTCTGACTCCATTCCACGTGGAATCCCCCTAAATCCACATCTGCATGTGGCCAACACCCCCCATTTTTGGGAATCCCCCCCCTCAGCTGTATTTAAAGCTGTCTCAAGACTCCCCAGACATCAGCCTGAGCCCAGTTTTGTCTGTGATGGGATTTGGTCCCAACAGAAATATTTGATCCTGAGGCCTCATAAACCCATTCCAGGTGGATGTTTGATATCCCTGGAATGAGATCTGGGTGCCTGAGGGTCTCCCACACAAATCAGCAATGCAGGTTGTGGCTGCACCCGTCTGTCATGTGTGTGGGCATCTCATGGTGCATCCCAGAATCCCAGAGTCATCAGGAATGTGGGAAGAGCCCGTCAGGATCACCCAGTGCCACCCCAGCCCCACCAGCATCCCCCAGACCCTGTCCCCAGGGGCCACCTCCAGACTCCTCCTGAGCACTTCCACAGACAGTGACTGCAAACCTCCCTGGGCAGCTCAGCCCAAGGCCTGACCACTCTGACAGGGAAATTTCCTTTCCCAATCTCCAGGCTGAGCCTCCCCTGGTGCAATTTGAGGCCATTTCCTCTCCTCCTTTCCCTGCCCCTCCTGTCAGGGACTTGTGCAGAGCCACAAGGTCCCCCCTGAGCCTCCTTTTCTCCAGCCTCAGCCCCTTCCCATCTCCCTTCCCTGCCCTGGACACACTCTGGCCCTGCCCTGTCCTGCCCTGTCCATCCCTTTATGGAAGCTCAGGTTGATCCCCAGATCTTTCACCACCAACCCATGGTGTCCACCAGCTCCCTTGAATCTCACAAGCTTGTTTTTTTCCTCCAAAAGCATCCAAAGACTGTAGGAAATTTAATATTTAATATTTAATATTTAAAAGCACAGGGTTAGAGAGGATGGTCTGAACAACGAGTGGTGGCCATGACCTGAATACTCAGTAAAGAAATAAAACTCCCTAATAGAGATTTTATTTACTTTATTTAGGTGTCATACAAAATGTCCTGACTTTTTCAAGCTGGAATTTGGTCAAACCACCCTCTCTGCATCCTGGTGTCTATCCCAAAGAGCAGCACAGAGAGCATGGATGAATAATTCCACCCCTAATTCATCACCCTTTGTAATAAAGCACAGAATATATCCTCATGCATTCCATATACATATGCAAGTGCAGGTTTTCTTTGGAAAAGGCGTTGGGAATGTTTGAGGGTTGTAGCAAAGTGGGGCTCTGCTCCCAGGGAACAGGGACAGGACAAGGGGAAATGTCCCCAAGCTGTGCCAGGGGAGGTTCAGCTTGGACAGCAGGAGCAATTTCTCCATGGAAAGGGTGGTCAGGCCTTGGAAGGAGGTCACAGCTTGGACTCCATGATGTGGGAAGGCTTTTCCAACCTCAGTAATTCTGGGATTCCATGAAAAAATGTCCTGCAATATCTCAGAGGATCCTGACAAAGAAGCTGGCCCAGCAAGGCAGGGTTAAGGGGGAAAAAGAAAGACAAAAATTGACACTTTCAGAAGCTCAAAATCACCACTCAGAGCCTCTCTAACCACAGCTATTTTGGGTTACAGCAGTCTCTTGATTAGGCTGGGCTAAACCTCATTTTGCACCAGGTCCTGTGTGCACCACAGAAAGTCAATTCTCTGCTCTTATTAAAAACTCTTAATTTCCGCCTATGACACGTTGCTCATTATCAAAATAAAATCAGAATTTATCACAGGTTTAGGACTGGGATGTTGCTCACGTCCAGCCCCAGATAGGGGAGATGGAGGTGTTGGTAGGACACAGGGATTGCCCGTGGGAAGAGGAATTGCCCTGCAAGGTGAGGTTTTGTTTGCCTGGGCATGGGCAGGGGTGTGGGACAGGTGCAGGCCTGTTCTCCCTGCTGTTTCCTCACTTCTCCAGGAAGTTTGTCCATAAACACCACACACTTCAGGTGGGTTTAGGATTTAGCACTAGGATCTAATGAGAGGATGTAAAAGAGAGGCAAAAAGAAAAGGGAGGAGAAAAGATGGGAAAAGACTGGGATGAAGAAAGGCTAGATTTGAGGAAGATTAGGACAGGGAAAGGTGGGGTAGTAGGAAGATGAATGAGGTAGAAAAGAACAGGAAGAATCATGGATTTGTGTCCAGAGGAGGCTCCAGGATGAGCAGAGGGCTGGAGCAGCTCTGCTGGCAGGAAAGGCTGGCACAGCTGGCATTGCTCAGCCTGGGCAGGAGAAGCTCTGGGCTGAGCTCAGGGTGGCCTTGCAGGGCCTGAAGGAGCCCCAGGAAAGCTGCAGAGAGACAATTGCCAAGGGCTGCAGGGACAGGAGCCAGGGAATGGCTCCCAGTGCCAGAGGGCAGGGCTGGATGGGCTCTTGGGAATCAGGAATTGTTCCCTGGCAGGGTGGGCAGGCCCTGGCACAGGGTGCCCAGAGCAGCTGTGGCTGCCCCTGCATCCCTGGCAGTGCCCAAGGCCAGGCTGGACACTGGGGCTGGAGCAGCCTGGGACAGTGGGAGGGGTCCTTGTCCATAGCTCTGGATGAGCTTTGAGTTCCCTCCAAACCCAAACCATTCCATGGATCTGGGATCTTTCTTGTCAACTCCCTTCAGACACTTCCTTTAGGTCACCCCAAAGCTTCTCCTGTCCAGGCTGAACAATCCCAGCTCTCCCAGCAGAGCTGCTCCATCCCTCTGCTCATCCTGGTGCCTCCTCTGGAGTCACTCCAGCAGCTCCGTGTCCATCTGCCACAATGTGATGCTTGCACACGATGGAAGGAGTTTGGATTCTTTTCGCTGTTTACTTTTAAAAAGCTGCATAATTGCACACATCCAATCTACTTTAAATGAGGACTAGGTTGCAAAATCAATACCACATAATGAGGAGCGTTATTTCTCCTTCCTCTCCTTTGCATCTGCATATGCAAAGTAGATAATTGCCTACTTTTCTTTTCCATGGGCTCTGTGCCACATTTATTTTTCAGGGTGGAGCCACTCTGGAGCTGTGTCAGGATGACATAGTGGAGGAGGCTGCTGTCTCCAGAAGTTTTTCCACATTTGTTTCAGCAGACAGAAGATGAGCAGTGAATTTGCAGAGGATCACTTGGAAAAGGATGAGCTGGGTTTAAACCAGCTGGGATGCGCCTCAGGAAGGGATTGAATCCCTCCTGCCTTACTTGGGCGAGGCTGCACGAGTCAGTTAAACCACACTTCTCGCAGGTGGCCATGAATTTCACCCTCCCAGTTTCTGAGTGTCTGAATTGACATTTTGTGGTCTCATTTGCAGAAGTGCTGAATGATCCCAGATGGAATGAATTCAATTGGTGCTACACATGTGAAGTGCTCTGAATGAGGAACGCTGCAACTTCTCGAAACATTCACTTGAGCTCTTCACTGTCTCAAACTGAGATACCACAATCCAAAGAACCTTCAAGTGCAGGTAATTCCAGCCCATCCCAAACCCATCACACCAGGAGGAAACAAAGCTTATTTGTGGCCAATTATTCTTTTCTGTGAAAAGGGCAGGAAGGGGCATCTTCCTCCTATTTATCCTAATATCCCAGAAATGTCCTGCCCAAAAAAACCTAAAGCCAGGATGGTCAGGAAAGTTGTTGTGTCTCCCCTGTCCCTCTCACCTTCTCCTGAGAGTTAATGGCTCTGCCAGGTGGGACCAAGAGTCTCCAAAATTCCTGACAGGAGGGGACAGCCAGGGGAACAGGGGAACAGGGACAGGAGGAGAGGGAACAGCCTCAGGCTGGGCCAGGGGAGGCCCAGCTTGGGCAGCAGCAGGAATTTGCCCATGGAAAGGGAGCTCAGGCCTTGGCAGGGGCTGCCCAGGGAGCTTTGGAGTGCCCATCCCTGCAGGTGTCACCTGGAGGTGGCCCTGAGTGCTCTGGGCTGGGGACAAGGTGGGCCTGGGGCACAGCTGGCACTGCCTGGGCTGGGAGGGCTTTGCCAGCCTCAGAGTTTCCAGGATTCTGAGAAATACAGCTGGAAATGACTGTGGAAGGATCTGGGGCTCTGGAACCATGGGAATTAAGGTGTGGTTTGGGAGGTGCAGTCACCAGAGGGGCTCAGCTGGGTCATCCCGAATTGCTGAGCGCCAGCAGAGCCTGGGGAAAAAAGAGGGAGAAATGGCTGAACTAAGAAAAGCTTTCAACTGGGAGAAAGGCAGGCCAGTGATGGAGTCCAGAAGTCATTGTGACAGCTTGTAGCTTATGTGGAATACAAGATAAGATTAGAGATACAAAATGAGATTAGATGGGATGTTGGGCAGGAATTGTTTCCTGGGAAGGTGAGGAGGCCCTGGCACAGGGTGCCCAGGGAAGCTGTGGCTGCCTCTGGATCCCTGGAAATGTCCCAGCTCAGTTGGGTGTGAACCTTGTGGAAGGTTCCCTGCCTGTGGCAGGCATTGGGGCTGGATGAGCTGTAAGATCCCCCCCAACCCAAACCATTCCATTGTTCCCTGCTGATGGAACAGCTCTAAATGCATCAGCAGGCAGAGGGAGAAGCTGCAGAGCCACCACAGGCTCATCTTTGGTTCCTGTGTCCCATCTCAATTAAATCCCAATCAGTGGCTCATTAACCCTCCAGTGTGAGCACACACTCCAGCAAACTGGGAACAGCAATAAAAGCAGAAGCCTGTAAGAGTGGAAATGAATAAAATCAATGTAATTAGCAAAGCAAAGAGAAAATTCCAGGAAGGTGTGGCTGTCCTTTAGGAGTTAGAGCAGGAAAAAGGTGAAAAATGGATGTTTTTCTGCTCTTCCTGCAGGATGGCAGCATGGGCAGAGGTGACACAGGGAATGCCAAAATGATGGATGGCTTTTTCTCCTCACGCCTCAGCAAGGAGAAGGAACAATGCTCCATTGAGTAGCCACGAAGAACAGAGAGACCAGAGCAGAACATTTCACCGAGCTGGGGCTTTTCCAGTCAGCCAGAGCTGGCAGAAACCACTGAGGGGATGTGGAGGCCTGGCTGAATCCTAGAGGAATCCACAAGGAATCCCTTCCCAAACCTGCGAGAGGGAAGAGCAGGGACAGGTGCTGCAGAGTGAAAAACCAGTTTGGAGAATGTCAGAGGAGAAAACAGCCCGACCTGAATTCCTGGAAATTTCTGGAAACACATCACGAAACAAAGTTTTCTTTTGTGCATGGGAAATAATGAAATGATAAGTGGAGGCCAAGAGTGATTTGCCAGGAACAAATCCTGCCCAGGCACGCTCATTTCCTCCCCTGACAAGTAGCAGCTCTTATGGACAATAGATATTGCATATCTTGACTGGAGCGAGGCTTTCAGCACAGCCTCCACCGAGGGAACTAAAATGAAACCATTGTGAGGTGGACTCAGCTGCTTGAAACATCAAAAATTCTACGAGAGGGTTTGTTGTTGGTGTGGAAAAATGATGGAAAGCGTTTTTTGCAGATGCCCTGCCTGGGGTTTGTGCTGTTCCCTGTTTTCCTTGTGTTTTGGAGGATGAAGGATTGAGTGGGAAAGTTCTGCCAGGATTAACATCTTGATCCTTGAAGAAATGGTGTGAAAACAGCAGGATTCAGTGCAGGTGTAAACTCAGTGTTGGATAAGAATCAACCCCCCAGTGGAAGGAGCCAACAAGGCAAAAAACCTGGACAAAAACCCCATGGGGATTTTGGAAGAGCTTAAGCTCCCTGGGAATCAAAAATGCTGTGGGAAAGCAAGGATCGTCCTGAAATGCCTAAAGGGGCTGGTTGGGATGCGTGGAATAATTCCTGCACTCCCACTCAGCCCTGGGGAGGTCTGAAAGTGCAAAATGAACGATTCCATTTGGTCACTGAACTCGAGAAACCCCAGCGTGGTCTCCAACTTCCTCACGAGGCCAATTAGGGAAAGTCCTGAGGGCACAAAAAGGTGCTGAAAGTCTTGAAAAAAAGCTGACCCTGGAGGAAAATCTCAAAGAACTGGGTTTGGTTGTTTTAATCTAGAGAAAATAGGACAGAGAAGAAACATGATAAGAGTCTTCAAATATGTAACAGGTAGAAGGCAGCAGGAAACTCTCAGTGCTTGGAGGGGAGCAGGGAGGTTAAAGCTTTAAAAAAATATATCCAGAATTACAGTTGCTGCTGGATTTAAGGAAAAACTTCCTAGCTGAGGAGTTAAGGAAGCGTTGGAGGGTGCTGAGGGAGTTAAATGCAGCTGGAAAAAGCATCATTGATTAGTGGTGTGCTGGGGAAGCCCCGAGAAAAGAAGCTTTGAGGTAATTGTACCTAAAAAAGCTGCAGAAATGGATTTGAAAGGCTCAGGTGACACCTGGAGCTGGAGACATCCCCAAGGGTGCTGCCCATGGGTGAAGCATCTCTCAGCTCCCAGGAAGTTCTTTCCAGCAACCTCAAAGCAGGGAAAAAAAAGAGAGGTCAGCTCTAAGATGCAAACCTTGACAGATTTCTGAGCCCCAGGTCATTTCTCGAGGTCTTTTAATGCCTTCAGTGATTGTAAACAAACACAGAAGGTGCCAGAATGGTTGAATTTCTGCTTCAGTGGTTTCCTGCCACAGGTGAGAAAAAGGATGTTAAGGTTTGTTGGTGTCATGTGCAAAATAAATAAATAAAATCGAGAAATAATTTAATAAATCAAGGCAGAATCTTGTGCATCTCTGGCAAAGAGAAGCCTGCAATTCCATCACCTGGGAGACAACCAGGGACTGGCACTGCTGCTCTGGCAGGGGAATGAGAGGCTCTGTCAGGAACCTGAGGGATGGGTTTGGTTGGATCCCTCTGCAAACTTGTAGGAGGCAACAGCCCTTGGCCCTGGCCTTGTCCCGGAGCCAAGGCAAGAAAATGAGAAGCAGCAGAGGTGCAAAGAGCTGGGGAAGGGGCTGGAGCCCCAGGAGGGGCTGAGGGAGCTGGGAAGGGGCTGGAGAATTCCTGAGGGAGCTGGGAAGGGGCTGAGGCTGGAGAAAAGGAGGCTCAGGGGGGACCTTGTGGCTCTGCACAAGTCCCTGACAGGAGGGGACAGCCGGGGGGGCCGGGCTGTGCTCCAGGAACAGGGACAGGAGGAGAGGGAACGGCCTCAGGCTGGGCCAGGGGAGGCTCAGCTTGGGCAGCAGCAGGAATTTGCCCATGGAAAGGGAGCTCAGGCCTTGGCAGGGGCTGCCCAGGGAGCTTTGGAGTGCCCATCCCTGCAGGTGTCACCTGGAGGTGGCCCTGAGTGCTCTGGGCTGGGGACAAGGTGGGCCTGGGGCACAGCTGGGACTCCGTGACCTTGGAAATCTTTTCCAGCCTCAGGGATTCCAGGATTCCCAAATTCTGGGAAATTGGCTGATTTTCCACTTCAGCTCCTTCCAGAGGGTTCTGAGGTTGTGCCGAGCAATCCTCGCAGTGCTGAGAAAGCAATAAAGGAATTCCGTGCAATTAAAATGACGCCTCCCCCACGAAGCCTCTCCCTGCTTTTCCAGCTGTTTGTCCTCTTCTCTGGGCAGGAATTTGCTGCTAATAAATTGTGTTGTGCAAACCATGAACCAACTGATCCAATTTAATGAAGTTTAAACCCACCTTTTCTCCGAGGAATCCCTAACCCAGATTAATTTAGAGGAGTGAGGACGTTTGATCCCTTCACCCTTAGAAATCACACATGCAAAAGCCGTGTTGCTGTTCATAGTGCTGATATCCAGCAGGAATGCACAGAATCCGGGAAATACATGAGAAAAGCAAAAAATAATCAGGAAAAATGATTTCTCCCTTGTTCCAGTGGGGCCC
Organism: Prinia subflava; assembly: GCF_021018805.1. Classification (NCBI taxonomy): domain Eukaryota; kingdom Metazoa; phylum Chordata; class Aves; order Passeriformes; family Cisticolidae; genus Prinia; species Prinia subflava. The sequence continues at coordinate 106,352,415 of NC_086249.1, read as the reverse complement.
ACCTGTCTTCTGCTTCACTTCTGATCATGGGGGCTCTTCCCAAATTCCAGTTTATTAACGTGGAGAACGTTCAGCCAGGCTCTGTCTCTCCTTTTGTTACAGACACAATTTCTGCACCAGGTTTTCCTGGACATTCATTCTTTTTTCCATTCAAAAAGTGTGTCTGGGCAGCAAATACAGATTTCAGGCATTTCTGCAGCATTTTCAGGTCTCGGAAAATCCATCTGGAATTGTGGCTTGGTTCCAACTCTCATGGAGCTGGTGCCCACCTGCAGGTCCCTCTGTGCTCCAGGCTCAGCGAGCGTCGTGCTTCCAAGAGTTCCTTCCCTGTGCAGGACTTCTGATGGAACAGGAGGTGTCTGGAAGATTCCATGATCCAGAACATGCTCAAGTGGTTTTGTCCAAGAAATCCCCCGGAAAAAACCCCAAAAAACCCACTGTAGGTCACTATAGAGATGTTGGAAATAATAAATGAGAAATCCTGGGAACACGAAGTTGGAAGAGACCTTTAGGATCATCCTTTCCACCTGGAGAGGAGCTGCAGATCCCACATCGTTGATTCCACAAGATTCAGCCATTCTCTCGTGCAATGACACAAAGCAGATTCATCAAGCACCTTCTTTGTTGCTGCCAGGCAGAGAGAAATCATCCTGGGGACAACAACAAAAGGCCTTGCTCTGAGTCCTGGTTTCTTTATTACACGGTGACAATTCAAAATTTAAAATTTCCAGTGACAAACAGGATCCCATGTTTTTCCCCAGATCAGTGGACAGAGCTCACTGGAGTCACGTTCCAAAGGAATTTAGTCCTTGCAACAATATATTAAGGAAACTGTTTGGTGCAATGTGATTAATTTCAAATTTTTGGATAATCCACTTATTCCTGAATGTTCAACCTGCACCAGATGCCATAAAATATAAACAGAAGCCTCAAACTCAGTTTGTACTGATGATTAATGCAGGTGTTAATTCCTCCAATTAACATTTATGCAAAGTTCCTCTGCTTTACAAAGATCAGGAGCTTACAGGTGTTGGATGTCACTGATATCATCGACCTGGGGGATTAAATCACCCGGGAATTCGGGAGGCTTGAAGAATTTAATCACAGTTTTTCTCAAGCTACTCTAAAATTTGTGGTAATTTGTGTTCCTACCTGGATGGGAATTCAGTAGTAAAATGTCTTTTTGAAAGTGTTTCAACCCCCCTCCCCACAGGCTTCCAAACTGAGAGTAAAAGCCAGGAGATTTTGCTGAACCCCCTCTCAGATGTGAGAGATTTGGGGATTTTGGGCTTCAGGACTGAGGTCAGAGCTCACCAGGGACTGCAGCTCCTCCAGAGGGGCATCACCAATCTCTGGGAGCAGGAGCAGTGCCCTGGTGGCACCTGAGCTTTTCCAGGAATTTGCAGGAAGTTTTTTCAGGGCAGTGCAGGAAACAGCTCTGGCTCATCTGGAAAAGGGAGAGAGCTCCAGCTCAGTGAGGAGTTTTTATTCACTGGGAAGTAACAAAGGAAAGGCCTTGGAGGAACACTCTGCAGGCAGGAAAACCTGAATGGATAAAAATCAACATCAGGAATCACAGAACAGTTTGGGTTGGGAAGATCTTAAAGCCCACCCAGTGCCACCCCTGCCATGGCAGGGACACCTCCCACTGTCCCAGGCTGCTCCAGCCCCAGTGTCCAGCCTGGCCTTGGGCACTGCCAGGGATGCAGGGGCAGCCACAGCTGCTCTGGGCACCCTGTGCCAGGGCCAGAGGCTCAGCTCTTTCTGCCACACTTCAAATAAAAACTCAGAAACCTCTCTCAGGATCTCAACCTCAAAAAAGAAAGCCACCCAAAATTATACAGTCAACATAGGAGAGCTCAGAGCCCCTGCCAGGGCCTGAAGGGGCTCCAGGAGAGCTGCAGAGGGACTGGGGACAAGGGCTGCAGGGACAGGAGCCAGGGAATGGCTCCCAGTGCCAGAGGGCAGGGCTGGATGGGCTCTTGGGAATCAGGAATTGTTCCCTGGCAGGGTGGGCAGGCCCTGGCACAGGGTGCCCAGAGCAGCTGTGGCTGCCCCTGCATCCCTGGCAGTGCCCAAGGCCAGGTTGGACACTGGGGCTGGAGCAGCCTGGGACAGTGGGAGGTGTCCCTGCCATGGCAGGGGTGGCACTGGGTGGGCTCTGAGGTCCTTCCCAAACCATTCCCCGACTGTACAATTCCAACAGATGAAAACAGTTCCCAGCATCATTTCCTATTGACACCAACCCAGTTCCAGAACCTCTCACTTCTCAATTTCCAAGGAATCAGGATTCCCGTTCCATTTGCAGCCCTGCTGCCTCTGCTGTGCCATTTAACAGCCAATTTCCCAGCCCAGCAGGCCTGGCAGGAGCAGGGGGGGCTGAGCCTGAGTTACCAAGTGAAGCCAGTCAGGGCAGGCCCAGCCTGGCAGCAAAGCCCAGCTCTGCCAGGCGTGTCCTTGTGTGTCCCCGTGTCCAAACACTCCCACTCCACTGCCCAGCAAGGGACAATGGGAGGGGACTGTCCCTCAGCAGGCACAGGCTGGGAATTTTGGGTGTCTGTGCAGGGCAGGATGAACCCATGGGTCCCTTCCAGGATATTCTTGCTCCTGTAATTCCTTTTATGAGGTACCACAGTGATCCTCAGCACCGCATCCTGGTAAAATACAGATTTTCTGACTTGTTTCAGCGGCTACAACATCTGGAAAACATCCAACCTTTTTTTTAGATGAAGCTGATCCACCTGACACTGACTCCTGCAGTGAGTGCAGGGCAATTATGGTCTCGATGCTACCAAAAGTGAGGTGATAACAGAACTTTGTGTCTTGTATCAGCAAAATGTGGGGATTTATCACCCAAATTTTAGATTAGGTAAAACACAGAGCAATTCCTACAGAAAATACATCTGGAAAACAACCAGTGGAAAATACAGAAACAGTTGCAGGGAAGTGGGAAGCCAAAGAGCCCCTTGCAGAGATGTTGTGAGTGCTGAGACACCAAAAAAAGAGATTTTTTTTTAGTAATTCCCATGCTGAAACGAGATACAAAAAGTGAAACAATGACCTGTGGCATTGCTTTATGGGATGTGGAAGCCTCTGTGTTGTGTAATAAGATGTTCCAAGGCTGCCAGGCAGAACAACTCATGCTTTTCTCAGCAGAAGAACTCAGGGAGTAACAGCAACTCCTTCGCTGGGTTTGGCGCAGCGGAATCCGCACAATTCCCTCCTTGTCCAAAACTGGAGGATCCCACACAGTCAGCAATTCCCAGGATCACTTCTTGTGCTGCTGCCTGCCCAGCGTGCCCCGTTCCCAGGTTCTCATGGCAATCCCAGATAAAACAGAACGTCCCCAATGCCTCCCTCCCGTTCTTGGGGCAGCAAAGCCCAGAACTCACCCCGAGCCCGCCCCTGCAGCCCGGGCGAGGCAGCAGCTGCCAGTGCTGGCACCAGCAACCCCTCAGCCCCGGTGTAAAATCAGCACAGAGAGCCCTCACCGTGCCCACCTTGGTTCCCTCACCCATCCAGGAGTGGCAGCAGCGGCCACACCAAACCCATCCCGGGCCAGGGAAGAGCGCCGGGCACAGGCGATGTCCCCGCAGTGCCAGCGCTGGCACAGTCCCCTCTGTGCTGTCTCTGCTGCCCAGCCCCTCACCCTGGAGCCCTCCCGAGGCTGCTGAGCTCACACGGGGGGTGGTGGCACGTCCCCACATCCTGGTGGCACATCCCCACATCCCCAGCTCCTGGCACGAGGACGCGGGCGCCGTCAGGAGCCGCGGCGCCGGCGACGCTCGGGGCCGGCTGTGAGCATTTCCATGGCAATGCCGCTGCTTGTCTGGAGCTCTGCGTGTGCCAGGAGCTCCGGGAAGAGGGAACGAGACAAAGCCAAGGATTTGTGGATGGCTGACCTGGGGCTGCAGCCCATGGGGGATCTGTGCCGTCATTCCCCAGGCAGGTGTGGGCACACGTGTGCGCCTCAGAACAAAGAGAGCTCTTGGAGGAGGCCACAAAGATGGGGAAGGGCCTGGAAGGAGCAGCTGAGGGACCTTGGATGGTCCAGCTGGAGCAGAGGGGCTGAGGGAGAACCATCAGGGGCTGCAGCTCCTTTGGAGGGCTCCAATCCCTGCTCCTGCCACAGGGACAGCACCAGGGAGCGCCTGCAGCTGGCCCAGCAGGGATTGAGGTTGGATTTCAGGGCAAGGCTCTTCCCCAGAGGTGCTGGCACTGCCCAGGCTCCCCAGGGAATGGGCACGGCCCTGAGGCTGCCACAGCTCCAGGAGCCTTTGGGATGCCAGGGTGGGATTGTTGGGGGTCTGGGCAGGGACAGGGTGGGACTGGATGGTCCCTGTGGGTTTATTTCAGCTCAGGATATTCCATGATTCTGGAATTCTGGGCCTTCTTTAATTCTGGAATTCTGAAGGAAATCTGGTCCTTCTTTAATTTTCAGGACCTACCAATGCTGGCCCTACAAGCAGAGATGGGTGCAGTGAGCAGAGGGTGAAGGGGCAGCACAGACCAGGAGCCACCTCAGCCTTGGTGGCAGCATCAGCATCACCTGTGGGGCTGCAGCACCGCTGGAATTTTGGTTTTTGGCGGCTTTAGCCGTGTTCCACCTGCTGCAAGGCGTGGGCAGGACGCTGGGGATGAGCACACGATGCAACAGCAACAAAGGAAACAAATCAGAATTTCATTTCCTGTAAGAAGCAGCAGCTCTGCCCTGTTTGGGGATGGGTTCTGACAGTCACACTGGAAACAGCAGGAAAATTGCCCTTGGAAATCCACAGGAAGCAATAAATGCCCTTTAGCAGAGGGGCAAGGCAAAATCTGCCTGTTTTGACTTCCATTCCTGGGTTTGTCACATGGAATCTGAACACTGGCCAGTGTGAAAATGCCAAAGAAACTCGAATGCTTGAAGCTTGCTTCCTTTCCTGTCTTTCTTAAAAAAAAAAAAAAAAAAAAAGGCTTTTACCACTTTGTAGCCCTTCCAAAGTAAATAATTAACAATAATGAAATTGTTCCATATCACATAAACAACGGCCCCAGGCCTCACTTTTTGGTGGATGATTTATATCTATCGTTTCCTTTGGCAGGGAGAGGAACAGCTCGGGCTCTATCTCGAGATAAAATTATAAACACAAATATCACACAGCAAAGTGCACTCCAAGTTTTGAAGTCCTGAGAGGCTCAACCCCAGTTTTTTGCTTTTTTTTTTTCCATAATGTCACCTCACCCAGGGGAAACTGTTGCAGTTTCAGCAGATTCCCTTTGATTCCTCAAATTCAGTGGGCAACACACGATGGCTGAAGCCTGAGAGGACCCAAACTGGATCTTTTTATTTTGTGTCTCATCCAAAGATCCCTCCACAGACGATCCTGGAACAACTCACCTCTCCAGAAAACACTGTTCCCCTTTGTGCCCAGCCCTGCTCCAGCTCTTCTTCCCCTGCAGAGTGAGCCATGAGTTTCCTGCTCTCCCACACCACAAATCCCTTTCGTGCAGGACCCAGGAATGGGAGAAGGAGGACCAATATCTATAATTATGTAACTTGGCACCGGCTGCTCTGAGAGTGGTGTTTGGGAATGAGGAGAAAGTGAAAACCTTTTGTTCAGTGGAATTTTCCTCCAGGTATCTGTTGGATCTGCAGGGGCCAAATTCTTGGAGGTGAGCTGGAAAAGAGGCAATAAAATCTGACAGTCCTGGAGGGCAAAGGAGGCTGGATCAGGGCATGGGAGGGGATTTTGCCCTGGGAGATTCCACCTGCAGAGCTGCCCCGGCCCTGGGGCCCAGCACAGGAAATCATGGAGCTGCTGGAGAGATCCAGAGGAGCCAGGGAGCTGCTCCAGGGCTGGAGCCCCTCTGGAGCCAGGCTGGGAGAGCTGGGGGGGCTCACCTGGAGAGGAGAAGCTCCAGGGAGAGCTCAGAGCCCCTGCCAGGGCCTAAAGGGGCTCCAGGAGAGCTGCAGAGGGACTGGGGACAAGGGCTGCAGGGACAGGAGCCAGGGAATGGCTCCCAGTGCCAGAGGGCAGGGCTGGATGGGCTCTTGGGAATCAGGAATTGTTCCCTGGCAGGGTGGGCAGGCCCTGGCACAGGGTGCCCAGAGCAGCTGTGGCTGCCCCTGCATCCCTGGCAGTGCCCAAGGCCAGGCTGGACACTGGGGCTGGAGCAGCCTGGGACAGTGGGAGGTGTCCCTGCCAGGGCAGGGGTGGGATGAAATGAACTTTTACGTCCCTTCCAACCCAAAAGGGTCTGGGATTCAGTGATTCTATGAAAATGCCATTAAGCTTTAGCACTTTAGAAGTTTGGGATGGAAATGGCCCCTAAGGCCTCTGCCAGAGAAACGTTCCTCCTTCCAGGACCAGGATAAGTTCAGCAAGCAGGGAAGAGGAGGAAGTTCCAGGCTTTAACCCTGCCCTTCCACCTGCTCGTCCATCCCTGGGCTTCAGCTCCCTCCCCTCTCCCAGGTGGCACAGCACAGAATCATGGAGTGGTTGAGGTTGGAAGGACCTCAAAGCTCATCCAGCCTGAATCCCAGACCCTTTTGGGTTGGAAAGGACCTAAAAGTTTATTTAATCCCAGCCTAGCCATGGCAGGGACACCTCCCACTGTCCCAGGCTGCTCCAGCCCCAGTGTCCAGCCTGGCCTTGGGCACTGCCAGGGATGCAGGGGCAGCCACAGCTCCTCATTCCAGTGGGCACCGCATCTTTGCCCACCCTGAAGCAGCTGCTGAAAGGAAAAAGGGCAGTGGAAGAGGAAGATGGGCCTGGAAGAGGCTGCTGAGTTCTGTCAGGGCTTTCCAACAAACCAGCAGATGTGATAATGGGAGAAAATGAGAGGCTGTTCCTGGCTGGATGTGGATGAGAGGTTTCACAGGGAGAAATCCTGCTCTCAGGATACACTCGGGGTATTTTCATAAGGATTTGTCCTTCAGACATGGATTATACAACTTTTCTTATTACAGGAATGGGAAGATTAAAGATCCCAAGCGCTCTGTACTCCAGCGTCGCCGTAATAAATGTGCCAGGAATCTGGGGAGATTTCCAAAATGCATTTTAATCCATACTAGGCTGGAAGTTGTGCGCTGTAAGCAATTTTCATTGTTCGATGGAAGTAAATATAAATTACTGAAGACTCTGAAAGTCCTGTTCCACCCAGCAGCTCACGGAGCATTTCAATCCTGTGTACTCAGGCATTTGGAAGGGAGGAAGGCGAAAAAGCTGTGACAAAACCACCACTTAATGACACATTTGCCAAATGGAGCTGGTGGTTTGCATGCACAAAAGCTCTTCCTGCGCCTCCTGAAGCGCACAAACAGCTTTTCTCTATGCAAACCACCTCTGCAGGACGTCCACACCTCCGTCCAGGATGGTACAAGGGCAGGGAGGGATGGAAAATTCACATTTGCAATAGTAGAGGCCAAGCTGAGGTCCCTTTCAAAGTTAGTTTTCAGCTCCTCATTTAAATACATATTTTATATTTATATTTTGATAGATTTAAATGTATTAAAGAGAAGCCACTGGAAGCCAATCTCTCTCCCCAGCCCCAAATTCTTATTTCAGGCTCTCCCAACTGTGTTAGATGTGAAAGGTCTGAGCAGGGAGCCTTATCAGAGTGACTGCAGTGCCCAGGGGATGAGTCACGGAGCAGATTCCCATTCCTGCCTGTGGACAGAGCACTTGGAACACAAAAGGCTGGGAGGAGGAGGAGGAGGGACAGCGCTGCAGCAGCCCCCAGCTCCTGGGAGGCTGGAGGTGGAGCTGGCGGGTGAGAACTGCAGGAATTGTTTCCATCACATGGTTAATGACTCAGCAGCGTTAGCCCAAAATATTTATTTTTTTTTTCTGCTCTCCACCAGCTCGTCTGTGGAAAAGAATGGGGGCACTGGGAGAGGGGAGGGAGGCTGGGTGAGCATCCCACGGATTTTCCACTCTGGATTTGCCATCTGCAGGGTTGGAACACCTGGGCTGCCACACCCCCAGAGAGATTCCAGCTGGATTCCGTGCCCAGAACTGTCTGGAGTTTTGGGCACCTCAGCATAGAAAAGGTCTAAAGCTCTTGGGGAGTGTCCAAAGCAGGGACATGAGGATGGGGAAGGGTCTGGTTTGGACAACGCTGCCAGGGATGCACAGGGGGGATTGTTGGGGTGTCTGTGCAGGGCCAGGGCTTGGATCAGTGATCCCTGTGGGAGATCCAGAATTCTAGAAATCCAGATTCCAGCATTCTAAGCTTGGATCAAGGCCTTCAGTCAATGACTGCACCCTTCTGTTCCCCAGCACAAGGAATTGGAACCCCCAGGAGCTGTCCTGAGGCACAGCTGGAACCCCACAGCCTCCAGGGTGCAAAGCCAGCCCTGGCCACGCTGTCCCTGTGTCCCCAAACTCTGCCTCTCCCAGCTGGGAGCTGCCAGGAGGGGAGGAATGGCCGGGAGGGCAGTGGGAGGAAGCCTCAGTCAGCTCAGGGCATGCTCTGAAACTCCTGGTGCCAGAACAAGACATGAGAGGGTTCGGAGTTTAATTTTAAGCCGAGCTCAAGCACACCCAGGGCCGGCTCGTGCACAGCCCCTGCAGGCTCTGCCCCTCCCTGGTGGGGGTTATGTCACCGTGGCCCCAAATCCCAGAACCCCAGCCCTCCTTCCACACAGGACTTCTGCACAGCCCTCACTTCCCGTAGTTCTCCTGCTGCTAGAGAAGTGTTAATGTAGAGTTTGATGCCAGGCTGGCCTGCTGGCTTCTGTCCCCAGCGTGCCTAAGGACACCCAGAGCCCTGAGCAGCAGAGTCTTGCTGGAGCCTCCCACCAGGCACAGGGCACGGGAGCTCCAGGCTGGAAGGTCCCGTGTTCCTTCCCTCCTGTTCATTCCCTGCCCTGCAAGGACACTCAGCCTCTGTCCCTGCAGGGATGGGCACTCCAAAGCTCCCTGGGCAGCCCCTGCCAAGGCCTGAGCTCCCTTTCCATGGGCAAATTCCTGCTGCTGCCCAAGCTGAGCCTCCCCTGGCCCAGCCTGAGGCCGTTCCCTCTCCTCCTGTCCCTGTTCCTGGAGCACAGCCCGACCCCCCCGGCTGTCCCCTCCTGTCAGGGACTTGTGCAGAGCCACAAGGTCCCCCTGAGCCTCCTTTTCTCCAGCCTCAGCCCCTTCCCAGCTCCCTCAGGAATTCTCCAGCCCCTTCCCAGCTCCCTCAGGAATTCTCCAGCCCCTTCCCAGCTCCCTTCCCAGCCCTGGACACGCTCCAGCCCCTCCAGGGCTCTCCTGCAGGAGCCACAGCTGGACACAGCCCTGGAGCACAGAGGGACAATCCCTGCCCTGCTGAGGACACAGACCTGACACCAGAAATGCCCCACTGGCTGTTTTTTAGGTGCCAAGAGCTGCCTCAGAGCACAGTCTGGTCCCAGCAGGACCTTGTGGGGAGGAGCAGAGCCTGGCTGGGCCCTGAGGCTGCAGGAAGGGTCACCACTTCTCACTCAGCATCTCCACCATCTGTGCTGCCCTGCCCTCTTACTCAGGGGGCAGCCAACGCCACAATCCAGCTCTTAATTTAGACCCCAAATGTTATTTATGAGTTCATCATCCCAGATGGGCTCGGTCCCAGGAATCTCTGCTATCAAGGACTGGTGAAAGCCTCAGTTTTGCAAATTGAGATGAATCAATGCCTCCCCTTGCTGCCCATTGGTGTTCCCCGTTCCCTGCTTGCAGGCAGGTGCTCCACAGCTCAGGTGCACATCCAAGGAGCTGGAAGAGCTCACTTGAACTCACAGCCAGGCTGGTACAGAGCAAGGAGATTTAAATTTGCTGCAGTTTGCCCCTCTCAGCCCTTGCTCATCAAACAGAAATAGCCCGGAGAGACTAAAGCCACCGTCAGCCAAATGATCTGACACAATCCCAGAACCATCAGGGTGGGAAGAGCCCCTCAGGCTCATCCAGTCCCACCCCAGCAGCACCAGCATCACCCCAAACCCTGTCCCTAAGGGCCACTTCCCTGATGAGGGGCACTGATACTTGCAGTGATTTCCAGGAAGAAAAGGGAGAAGTTGCAGGAGCAGCAGCCACTCTGCAGCCCTTCAAGCAGGGTTCACTCCAGCCTGGATTTCTGCTGGGTGGGTGACACTCTGAGGACTCCTTTGGCCCAAAATTTATATCCCAGGTATCCCTGAGAACCATGGAATGGTTTGGGTGGGAAGAGAGCTACAGCCCATCCAGTGCCACCCCTGCCATGGCAGGGACACCTCCCACTGTCCCAGGCTGCTCCAGCCCCAGTGTCCAGCCTGGCCTTGGGCACTGCCAGGGATGCAGGGGCAGCCACAGCTGCTCTGGGCACCCTGTGCCAGGGCCTGCCCACCCTGCCAGGGAACAATTCCTGATTCCCAAGAGCCCATCCAGCCCTGCCCTCTGGCACTGGGAGCCATTCCCTGGCTCCTATCCCTGCAGGGTTTGTGGTGGAGTTTGAGCTGTCCGGGAATCACTGGATGGATTTTTCCCATCACAGCTTGCCCGTTTTCCATCCTCCATCCATCCCATCCTCTATCTGAACATGACCCCTCAGAAATGAGGCATCCCAAACCCCAGGACTGGAAAAGACAATCCCAGGCTGGGGAATCCTGAGGAACACGAGGAGCAGGAACTGGTGAGTCCTGTCATGAAGGATGGCACTCACACAGAGCTGGTGGCACTGACCACAGCAAGGCCACCAGCAGTCATGACAAACCTGTGAAGAATCCCAGATTCTGGTTTTATGAATCAAATTTGGGGAATTGAAAGGAGGAACTTATCAATTACACGAGGAAGGGATTTGTCCTCCCTTTAACTCAAGGTTCTGGAGCGTGTGAAAGATTAGCAGAGGGGTTGCCATGGGCCATTTGCCGCAGCCCTCTCTGGAAACTTCCTGAAATAAAAGAGCCCATTGCAGCTCCTGGGTAGGAGCCTTGGGGCACAGGAGAACATAACCAAAGAATAATTGACCACAAACATGAGCTACGTGCAGAAATGAGGCGGCTCAGTTCTTTATTGGCTCGAGGAGAAGAGGTTTGAAGGCAGAAATTCTCCTGCTTTTGTTAAGCAGCACCTCCTGGAGACCTCGGATATCTCATGGTTATTTCCTGCTCCAAGCATAACACTCAGGGATGCTTTGTGGATAAAATTACCTCCTGGCCAGGGCTAAAACATGCTTTACCTGTAGCACCCTCTTTTAAGACAATTAACCCTGACCACAGTGAAATGAAGAAGAAATCCATGCATTAAAATTCCTTGGAAAAGGAATGGCAGAGCTTGTGTTAACAAGCCCACAGGGGCCCAGGGAAATGGGAGAGCTGCTCCCAGCCTTACAAGATCAGACACAACAGGTTGCTGATTTAACAAGCTGCACTAATGCAGGATTTCTTGGCTGTTTTTCCCCATCTTGAGGAGGAATTTCCCCCGGTTTTAATTCCTGGTTAATTTTGATGCCTTGCACTCATTTTGCTGGATTTTCCACACGCTCATTCCCGAGGTATTTATTTATTTGTGCGTGACCAATCCATCGTCACGGTGTACGGGATCCTGAACACCCCCAGCATGGACTGCAGGAGTTTGGGCTCTTGGAATGCACAGGAGAGGCTGAGGGAGCTGGGGATGCTCAGCCTGGAGAGGAGCCCCAGGGAGAGGGGCCTCAGCCCTGGGGGTCCCTGTCTGTCCCTGTCTGTCTGTCCCTGTGTCTGTCCCTGTGTGCAGGGAGGGCAGAGCAGCCCCAGGCTCTGCTCCAGGCCCAGCAATGGCTCCAGAGCCACGGGCAGGGCTGAGCCCAGCAATTCCCCTGCACAGGGGCGCAGCTTCTGCCCTGGGCAGGGAGCAGAGAGGGGCTGGGCTCTCCTCCCTGGGGACATTCCAGAATCTCCACAGTGCTGTGCCCTGAGCTCGGGGGTGATCCCAGGTGAGCCCTGTGGGCCCTTCCAGCCTGCCCCATCCCAGGATTGTGTCCCTCTCCAGAACAAGGTGACAACTTGTGACCCACTGCTGTGGCCCAAGGTCACTGCCAGAGTTCCCCAGGGGTGAAACCAGCTGGGGATGGCTCTGGCTTCCCATGGGGGCAGCAGGGGTGTCCAGAGCTGGAATTCCAAACCGGGCCCTGCTCTTGTGAGCTCTTCCTTCTCCCCTCTGGAGCAGCAGCTCCCATTGACCCCTCTGCCCTCCCCACGGCTGTGGGGCTGGGACCAGAGCTGGGCTGGGATCAGAGCTGGGCTGGGATCAGAGCTGGGCTGGGATCAGAGCTGGGCTGTGGGGCTGGGATCAGAGCTGGGATTAGTGCTGGACTGTGGGACTGGGATTAGATCTTGGCTGTGGAGCTGGGATTAGAGCTGGGCTGTGGGGCTGGGATTAGATCTGGGCTGTGGGGCTGGGATTAGAGCTGGGCTGTGGGGCTGGGATTAGAGCTGGGCTGTGGGGCTGGGATTAGAGCTGGGCTGTTCAGGAAAAAACATTGTGGCTCTTGAGTTGGGCTCAGGCAGGCCCATTTCCTCTTCCCCCAAGTGTTTCCAGACACTCATAAAAAGGTGGCTTGGAAGAATCATTTCTGCCCTGTGAGTCCATCCATGTCCAGGAGTGGAAATGGGAGCAGAAAATAACCCTGGAGCTGGAAAAGGTCCTGTGGGCGAGGTCCTTGGGCTTCCTTTGCACATCGGAGCTGAGATTTGCAGGTGGCCTTGCCCCCACTATCAGTGAGATAACGCTGCCCTGTCCTGCCTTTTCCACGGGCACACAGCCAGCAGCAAGAGCGGGATCCTCGTGGGGACAACGGGAAGCAGGGGCTGGGAGGGTGGGATTTGCTGTTCCTCACCTGGGAAAGGGTTGAAACACAGAGGGGCAAAGGGGGTCAGGCTGGCCGGGAGCTACAGGAGGAGGGAACAGCAGTGGGAGGCAGGAGTGAACCCAATGGGAACAGAATTTATTGGGGAATTGTTAATTTGTTCACCGGGTGACCGCAGCTCAGCCCATGGGTTTGGGCCTGAGGGACAGGACCCAGGGAATGGTTTTAAACTGCCAGAGGGCAGGGATAGGTGGAATTTTGGGAAGGAATTGTTCCCTGGCAGGGTGGGCAGGCCCTGGAATAGAATTCCCAGAGCAGCTGTGGCTGCCCCTGCATCCCTGGCAGTGCCCAAGGCCAGGCTGGACACTGGGGCTGGAGCAGCCTGGGACAGTGGGAGGTGTCCCTGCCATGGCAGGGGGGGATGGGATGAGATTTAAGGTCCCTTTCATCCCAAACCACTCCATGATTCCATGATCCCGTGCCCACTGCAGGCTCGCACCCCCACACACCTCAGCACTGGCACTTTTGGCTTGCACAGGAATTCAGCCCATGGACTGGGAATTGTGGGGAGTTCCTTGCCCTGGAAGGGGTCAGTGCCTGTCCCAGCTGAGGGAGATTCACCCGCAGGTGAATTCACCTGCCCACGATGGAGGTGTTGTGTGACAGGCAACCAAAGGCACCCACAAGGGGCACCTGGAAGAGGTTTTGGTGCCCAGAGCTCTGTGGGTGTCTAACAGAGCAGAACCCCTGTCTCAGCTCACCAGGACAAGTCTGGGCACAAGGGGATGGCTTGGGTTGGAGGGGGCCTTAAAGACCACCCCAAACCCCTTTGATCTCCCCCTGCTCCACCATTTCCAGCCCTCCCAGTAATTCCTGTGGAATGGCAGGGAGAGCCCCTGGCTCCGGCCCTTCTCTTCTGTGGGAAGCAGCTGCTTTTTCAACCACAAAATGCCAATTTTGTATTGAATAAGGTAAGGAATAACACGTCAGGGGATGCTCCTCTGCCAGACCCAGCAGAGGGGAACAGCTGAATTTTGGGGATATAATCCTTCCCTGGGTTATTGGCTATGGAAATGCCTTCAGTTTTGTTTCTAAGCCGAGAGAGGAAGACCTGGGCTTGCAATTCGAGTTGCTCCTGGTTCAGAGCCCAAAAACCCCAAGATATAAAGGCTGGGAAGGGGGGATCCCTGAAAAGCATCCCTTGGGATTTGCAGCTCTCTGGGGATAGTGACCCTGCTGGCCAGCAAACATGTTTGGGCTTTAGTCAACACTTCACATTCACATCCAGGACAAGTGGAGTTCAAATTCTTCCCAACAGACTAATTAGGCAAAATATTTAGAAACGCTGCAATTCCAGTCGTGCTTTTGCCTTAACATTTGGAGAAACAATGATGCTTTCATATAGCCAGAGCCTCTGAGGCTGGGAGAACACCCAGGCCCTCCGTGGACACAAAATGATCCCCAGGTTTAAGAGCTCTAATGACAGAAATTCCTGATGCACCCATGCATCCAGATTTTGCTCGCTGGGCACACCTGAGAAGCTTTAATTGGGTTCAGGAGGGCTTGAGCTCTTCAATAAAAGGAGAATATCGGTTCCAGCAGGAGCAGGGAGGCAATCAGACAGGACATTCCCTGCCAGAGCGGGCCATGTGTATTTACAAAGCTTTTGCAGCTCCTTTGTTGTGCATTCTTTCCACACACCAGCACAGGAGGATCGTGTTCACAGCGGCGCCCGCTGCGAGGTGTCAGATTGCCGCCGGATTTTTCCGAATAATTAAAAATCCAAAACGAAAGGGAAGCGAGGGAATCCTGGAAATGGGGGACAAACTCTTCCATTTCCATCAGGCTGCAGTGGAAAACCCTGTGTCTGTGAGCCATGTGCTCCTGCCTTTGCCTTCGCCGGAGCGTGTCGCGATGGAAGCGTGGCTGCGTCACCGGCGTGCCGGAGAGAGCAGCCAGCCCCTTCCAGAAGGGCAGCAAAAGCAAATGCCCAAGAGTTTATGGAGTGACAGAGCCAATTCTTGTCCTGATTTATTGAACCTCCAACTGGAGCGCTGCGGTCCCCCCTCTGCCAAGCGATGTCGTTGGAATGCGGAGTTATTTTCTCATGTGAAAAACCAAAAAAGAAGAAGAAGAAATTAAAAAAAAAGAGAAGCCTTGGAGCTCTTAAAATTAAGGAGCTTCTCTCCTCTGATCAGGCTGCAACAAAGCCAGCGCATTTCTCAGTGTGGCTCTTTTGCCGGGGGTTTTTAAAGCACGAAGGTGGTTTTGTTTGGGTTTTTTTTTGGAAATAAAACCAGGGGATTATGTGGGGCCAGGCAGGTGAGGCAGCATCCAGGGCAGCCTGGGCTCCTCCTCATCCTCCTCATCCTCCCCTGCCTTCCCCGAGTGCCTGATCCTGTAAACACCTTAAAGCAGAGCTGGCTCCTGCCCTTGGTGCTATCAAGTGGGAAGGCATTTTATTTTTTCTGGAATGAAAGAGCCAATTTATGCCCTTTTATGGACCAGGGGAGGACTGGCTGCAGTGGAAACTTTTCTGCAATAAAAGTTCCCTTGTTTACGAGCCCTTTGTGTGGCACTGGTGGGACCACTCGGTGCGCTCAGGAATCCCCTGCAGGCTCTGCTGAGGAGATCAGGCCTTCCCATTCCTTCTCCCTGGCATCTGGGGTGGCTTTTCCAGCACTTCTCTGGCTGCCATCAACTGATGGATAAACGGGGTTTGTTCTGTACGGGGAATCCCAGCAGGGTTTGGGTTGGGAGGGACCTCAGAGCCCACCCAGTGCCACCCCGGCCATGGCAGGGACACCTCCCACTGTCCCAGGCTGCTCCAGCCCCAGTGTCCAACCTGGCCTTGGGCACTGCCAGGGATGCAGGGGCAGCCACAGCTTCTCTCTGCCAGGACCTCCCCACCCTCACAGGAAAGAATTTCTCCCCACCATCCCATCTAACCTTGCCCTCTTTCACCTTAAACCCTGGTTCTATCCCATGCCCTTGTGCAAAGCCCCTCTCCAAATCTGTCCCCCAAAGGTCTGAGACAACCAGAAAAGTCACCATTCCCAGGAGCATTTCTGCTCTCTGTTCAAACCAGTTCCACCAGTAAAAAAAAAAAAGCATGTTTTTGCATAAATCAGCCCTGCCAGACCCAGATTCTTGCTGCCTTTTCAGTTTTGAAATGCTGGTTTTGTTTGTAATTTCCAAAAAGCTGCTTTCACCTCAGAGTGAAAGACGAACCTGACACAAAAAAAAAAAAGAGTGAAAAAGCTTTATCAGGGTTACAATAAAACCACAGAACTCGTTTCTATCTCCAGTTAAAAATGACTGGGAAGAAAAAAAAGAGACAAAATATCTGAGAGGGAACAAAGAGACCAAATATCCATCTATTTATCTGTCTATCCATCTAATTTTAAACCTCAAATAACACTTAATCCAGCAGCGTGTGGTAGGTGTTACTTTGGAAATGAGAACATGAAATTTCAGGCAATAATATCCTTCTGACAGAATTATTTAACCAGAACTGACAGATAACAATCAACCAGAGGAGCCAAGGGTCTCTTAACACCATTAAGTGATGAAGTTGTAAGAATGACAGCGAAATAATTCCTGGTGTGTTTGTTGACTCGTAGGAGCTGAAGCACCATGTTTCCATGGATATGGAGTTTCTGGTTTGTGCTTTTCCTATTTAAGGATCAATGCTGAGGAGAAAGCAGGATTCAGTTCCGTGTTTCTTGTGGAGCGTAAACATCGATATTGCAAAGAGCCAGGCCTGGGCAGGGACAGACAAGTTGGGATCAGTGCAGAGCCTGAATTAATTGTGTGAAAAAGGACTGAAAATCCCCCTCAGCCACCAGGAAGGGTCCTGGAATCACAGCACGGCCTGGATTGGAAGGGACCTTAAATTCCATCCCATCCCACCCCTGCCACGGCAGGGACCCCTCCCACTGCCCCAGGCTGCTCCAGCCCCAGTGTCCAGCCTGGCCTTGGGCACTGCCAGGGATGCAGGGGCAGCCACAGCTGCTCTGGGCACCCTGTGCCAGGGCCTGCCCACCCTGCCAGGGAACAATTCCTGATTCCCAAGAGCCCATCCAGCCCTGCCCTCTGGCACTGGGAGCCATTCCCTGGCTCCTGTCCCTGCAGCCCTTGGCAATTGTCTCTCTGCAGCTTTCCTGGGGCTCCTTCAGGCCCTGCAAGGCCACCCTGAGCTCAGCCCAGAGCTTCTCCTGCCCAGGCTGAGCAATGCCAGCTGTGCCAGCCTTTCCTGCCAGCAGAGCTGCTCCAGCCCTCTGCTCAAATCCCTGTCACATTCACACTGACCTTGTCCCTGACACCAAACCCCCAGGACACCTTTACTCCCCTCACAAACCCTTGGCTGGGCCAAGATCCATGGATTTTGGGGATTCCAAGATGCCACCAGTCCCACCAGCTGCGTGTGAGGGGCTCTGTGGTCCCCACCCAGCGAAGCTTTTCCCCCTGGTGAACATTCCTGACTCCTGCTCTTTCCCCCCACACACATTCCCGTGGGTGTTCCCCTCCACCCTGACATCCTGGTGGTCATTCCTGTCCTTGTGTGGCCACACGGTCACTGCTGTGACCACGAGGAGATCCAGGCAGAGCAGGACATCAGCAGGGAATGGCCATGGAGGAGTTTGACTGAGATCAGCAAAACCGTGTCCTAGGGCAGCATCAGAGAGCTTGGACTTACCCAGCCTGCCCCAAAGGTGGAGTTTAAAAGCTAGAAGAGCCCTCCAGGATCACCCCAGCCCCACCAGCATCCCCCAAACCCTGTCCCCAAGGGCCACCTCCAGACTCCTCCTGAGCACTCCCACAGACAGTGACTGCAAACCTCCCTGGGCAGCTCAGCCCAAGGCCTGACCACTCTGCCAGGGAAATTTCCTTTCCAATCTCCAGGCTGAGCCTCCCCTGGTGCAATTTGAGGCCATTTCCTCTCATTTTTCCCTGTCCCTCCTGTCAGGGACTTGTGCAGAGCCACAAGGTCCCCCTGAGCCTTCTTTTCTCCCTCAGGCCTGTCCCTCTCTGGGCTCACAAACACCAGGTTGTTTCTGGTTTATCCATTCTGGTCTTACAGGATCAGCTGGCCCTGGGCCAACCAGACCATTCATTATCAGCAATTTCTGTCCAGAGCATGGCTCTGCTGCCCAGCACCCCCAGGAGTCACCAGGCTGAGGGACAACAGTGTTCACGCAAAAAAAAGTGCCCCAGGCAGGGCTGTGACAGTGACACCAGCAAAGATGAGCACGTCTGGCAAGAGCCAATCTCTGTGGAAGGGGAAATGGTGGGAAAAGGAGGAATAATTGGGCAAAACACACTTTTGGAGCAGGTTCTCTATTGGAAGAAAATGGTGACAGAATCTGTTTGATTTTAACAGTGCAATTCACTCCTGTGGAAGAATTTCTTCATCAGGAGCAATTTCCCCATGGAAAGGGAGCTCAGGCCTTGGCAGGGGCTGCCCAGGGAGCTTTGGAGTGCCCATCCCTGCAGGTGTCACCTGGAGGTGGCCCTGAGTGCTCTGGGCTGGGGACAAGGTGGGCCTGGGGCACAGCTGGCACTGCCTGGGCTGGGAGGGCTTTTCCAGCTTTTCCAGCCCCAGGAATTTTGGGATTCCATGGGGACAGCAGCTCTGCAGCTCTGATCTGCACATTTTTGACTGCCAGGACTCCAGACACTCGCTGGTGCCATCACGGCCAGGCCGTGCCAGGCATCTGTGAGCGTGGAAAGGGATCAGGATGTTTCCCAACACTTCTGGCAGCCCGGGCTGTCTGTGTCCCTTCCCAGCCAGTGCCCTCCGTGCCTTCCCCGCACATTCCCAGCTGGAAGTGGGAACAGCAGCAGCTCTGCAGGCAGGAGGGGCCCCAATCCCCCCTCAGAGGGGTGCTGTGAGTGGAGGGGAGCTGGCAGAGGGGGGGAGCACCATCAGTAATCACCCCCTCACCCAGGACAGGAGAGAGGGGGACAATCAATGGATTTGGCAGTGTGGCAGGGACTGGGCTGCTGCTGTTCCATAGAGAAAGTTCTGGAATTCCACGCCCAGAAACGCTGCAGGTGTGGGGGTGGCACAGAGGCACCACCAGCTGAATTTGCCCCCCACTCCTGATCCCAGCTCACAAACCTCTGGGGCAGCAGAGATTCCACTCCCAAGGCTGTGTTTCCGAATCCCGTTATCCCCCATCCCTGCTTTAGGAGCAGTCCTCAGCTCAGGCTGAGGTTTCCCTGCTCCAGGATTTGTTTGGATCCTTTCAGGCACGGCTGGGTGTTGCAGGGTGGGGAATGAAGCTGTGCAGGTCCTGGCAGCCCTTCCCAGCTCGTGGGCACAGGGAAGAGCTCTGCCCTCCGTGGTCCCAGCGGGGCTGAGCGCTGGCATTTCCCCCTGCCCTGATCCCAGGGGGATGCTCAGCCACTCTGGAAGAGCTCGGGCTGTTTCCACAGGAGTGAAGTCATCTCTTGGCTCCATCCTGTCCTGTGCTGCTCAGCAGATGGAGGGGGCCTCTCCTCCAGCCCTGCCCGGCTTCTGGGCTGTCCCCAAATCCCCGCCCCTCGTGGGGACACTCCAGGGCCACCGTGGGGTGTGGGGCTCTGGTGGCTGTGTGAGTGCCACAGCTGCCTCTGGGCGTGTTTCGTTTCCAGAACGTTCTGCCCGGACCATCCTGAGGAATCTCGGTTTGGCCACACGGCTCAGGGCCCTTCAGCTGAGCTTCTTCCTCCCTAATTTGGGCAGGACTGAGCTCTGGTGTGGCTCAACCTAGAGCCCATTCTCTTTTTATTATTCTTATTATTTTCATTTTTAACTAAGGTCTAATTACACCAGCACACGGCCTCATGAATCAACCTGACTCTGTTGTGACAGGTTTAGCCCTGGGTGTGTGATCTGTCCTAGGAGATCACACCATTTTTTCCTTCCCATCCCTTTTAATAATAAAATGTTCTTGCCTGCCCTCTTTTCCTTCTGATTTAATCATCAACTAGTGAAGTGACATGGAGAACAACACCTCCATTTGCCCGAAGTGCTCAGCCTGGCATCTGACAGCTCTCAGGAGCACAGAACACTTTCCCTGTTTGCCTCCCACTCTGGCATGGACCTTCTGCTCCCTTCTTCGTGTGTCTGACAGAGGCTTAGCTGCTGTCCTGCTCTGGGGGGAAAAATGAAGGGGAAAAGGACAACTGAAGGCTGTATGCAAAGAGATTTTTGTGGAAAAGCAGGAGCTGGACTACTGTTTGTGCCTGCAAATCACCTGAGGAGGAGCAGGTGGACAATACATCAACACCTGCTGGGTGATCGGGATCCTTTCACGTCCTTTGTTTCCCTCTTCTTGCTTTTTCCATCTGGTTTTGTCATGTGAGGAGATAAGGGCTGGGCAAAGGGGATTTTTTTATTACACGTGGCTGGAGAATGACGGTTCTTCAAAAGCAAGCAATAAATCTTATTAATTTCTATTAATTATCTCGTGAGGTTTGCACACTCCAGATCTAAAATTCACCTTCACTCCCAGGACTGACCTCTCCAGAACTGCTGCAGCCACCCAGATCTGTGTCAAAACTGCCTCACAACCTCCCAATTCTCCTTTTTAAAGCTCAACACGGTTTGCTGATAAGATTTTGAGAGCAGAAACAAACCCTTCTCTCCCAGCTGTTTTCATCGGGCCGGATGAAACCCAGTCCCATCCCTGCGCTCCTGAGGGATCAGGTGACAAAGGCAGGAGTGCTGAAGGGAGGGTGGTGGCACCTGAGCAGCCCTGTGACCTTCACAGCTCCTTGGACCAAAACCACCGGCCTGGGGGACACTGAAAAGCTGCCCAAATGTGCCTTGGAGAAGAGAGGTCAAAGTCCTGAAGTGAGGCAGAGCCAAGTCTGCTCTGTGAGCGCTTTCCAAGGGGGAGAAGAAGCACATCCTGCTGTCCCTGCTGTCCCTGCTGCCCCTGCTGTCCCTGCTGTCCCTGCTGTCCCTGCTGTCCCTGCTACCCCTGCTGTCCCTGCTGTCCCTGATGTCCCTGCTACCCCTGCTGTCCCTGCTGTCCCTGCTGTCCTTGCTGTCCTTGCTGTCCCTGCTATCCCTGCTGTCCTTTCTGTCCCTGCTGTCCCTGCTGTCCCTGCTGTCCTTTCTGTCCCTGCTGCCCCTGCTGTCCTTGCTGTCCCTGCTGTCCCTGCTGTCCTTTCTGTCCCTGCTGCCCCTGCTGTCCTTGCTGTCCCTGCTGTCCCTGCTGTCCTTTCTGTCCCTGCTGTCCCTGCTGCTGACCACCTGAGAGCTGCACAGGATGTGAAATCCCCAGATCCAGGAGCTGCCCCACCATGGATTTATTCCCAAGAGTTCATTGTGGAGCTCTCCCACCATGGATTTATTCCCAAGAGTTCATTGTGGAGCTCTCCCACCATGGATTTATTCCCAAGAGTTCATTGTGGAGCTGCCCCACCATGGATTTATTCCCAAGAGCTCCTTGTGGAGCTGCCCCACCACGGTTTTATTCCCAAGAATTCATTGTGGAGCTCTCCCACCATGGATTTATTCCCAAGAGTTCATTGTGGAGCTGCCCCACCATGGATTTATTCCCAAGAGTTCATTGTGGAGCTGCCCCACCATGGATTTATTCCCAAGAGTTCATTGTGGAGCTTCCCCACCATGGATTTATTCCCAAGAGCTCCTTGTGGAGCTGCCCCACCACGGTTTTATTCCCAAGAATTCATTGTGGAGCTCTCCCACCATGGATTTATTCCCAAGAGTTCATTGTGGAGCTGCCCCACCATGGATTTATTCCCAAGAGTTCATTGTGGAGCTGCCCCACCACGGTTTTATTCCCAAGAGTTCATTGTGGAGCTGCCCCACCACGGTTTTATTCCCAAGAATTCATTGTGGAGCTGCCCCACCATGGATTCATTCCCAAGAGTTCATTGTGGAGCTGCCCCACCATGGATTTATTCCCAAGAGTTCATTGTGGAGCTGCCCCACCACGGTTTTATTCCCAAGAATTCATTGTGGAGCTGCCCCACCATGGATTTATTCCCAAGAGTTCATTGTGGAGCTGCCCCACCATGGATTTATTCCCAAGAGTTCCTTGTGGAGCTGATCAGCTCTGCAAAGGGACAGCCAATAATGCCCCTGGGAAAGGCATCTCCCTGCAGGGCTGGCACAGGGGACGGTCCCCTCCCCGGGCAGCCGGGGACTGTCCCACCTCTGCTCATCTCGGGGCCACCTTCCACCCCACCGGGCACCAGCAGGTCCTGACAGCGCCATCAGCAAGCCCTGACATTCCCACCAGCAGGTCCTGACAGGGGCACCAGGAAATTTTGACATTCCCAGCAGCAGCAGATCCTGACCTTTCCAGCAGCAGCAGCTTCCACCTTGGCTTCGTTGGGGAGAAACCACCCCGTGACCCCTGTGCACAGCCAGGCCATGAACCCACGGGGCTGTGCCCTCATGGGAGGGGTGGGAGTGGATTGGAAATGACCTCAAAGCCCACCCAGTGCCACCCCTGCCATGGCAGGGACACCTCCCACTGTCCCAGGCTGCTCCAGCCCCAGTGTCCAGCCTGGCCTTGGGCACTGCCAGGGATCCAGGGGCAGCCACAGCTGCTCTGGGAATTCCATCCCAGCCTCTCCCCACCCTCACAGGGATGAATTTCTTCCCAATATCCAAACTAAATCTAATTTATCTAAATTTATGCCCATGGAAAGCCATTCCCTGGCTCCTGTCCCTGCAGCCCTTGGCAATTGTCTCTCTGCAGCTTTCCTGGGGCTCCTTCAGGCCCTGCAAGGCCACCCTGAGCTCAGCCCAGAGCTTCTCCTGCCCAGGCTGAGCAATGCCAGCTGTGCCAGCCTTTCCTGCCAGCAGAGCTGCTCCAGCCCTCTGCTCATCCTGGAGCCTCCTCTGGGCTCTCTCCAGCAGCTCCACGTCCTCCCTGTGCTGGGAATTCCAGCTCTGGGAGCTGCATTCCAGGTGGGATCCCACGAGGATGGAGCAGAGGGGCAGCAGGAAGAATCTCCTCCTCCCAGGGAAGCACTGCTGGGTTTTCCCACCACGTGGAACAGCACAGCTTCCCTCTGGCCAGGGCTGAGCTTTAAAAATAATAACTACACTACCACAAGCTGTCCTGAGGCACATAAAAAAGTCACCCAGACATCAAAAATTGTCCATGAGCTGCTCCCCTGCTGCTCCCCCAGCAATGAAATAAAGTCCTGCTACTCTGGATTTCTCCCAGTTATATTTGAGGCGAGTTGGAGCCTCAGGTTTCCAAATCCTTTTATTGAATTAAGGGCAGAATTCCTGCTTCCAAAGGCTCCCATCAACATGACAACACTGGAGCAAACAAGAACAGCTTATTTAAAAGCAGGCAAACATTTCCCAGATGAAAGACAAACACTGTAGGTATTTATTGAGGCCCTAATCCAACTAAATCTCGAAGCCATTTAGCAAAAGAAAAAAGCTTCAAACAACCATTTTCAAGAGTCTCAAGAACTCCAAGACATCTGAAATGTTTTATCTTTCAGGAGGGCTTTTAGTGATAGGACACAGGGAATGGCTCCCAGTGCCAGAGGGCAGGGCTGGATGGGCTCTTGGGAATCAGGAATTGTTCCCTGGCAGGGTGGGCAGGCCCTGGCACAGGGTGCCCAGAGCAGCTGTGGCTGCCCCTGCATCCCTGGCAGTGCCCAAGGCCAGGCTGGACCCTGGGGCTGGAGCAGCCTGGGACAGTGGGAGGTGTCCCTGCCATGGCAGGGGTGTCTCTGGATGGGCTCTGAGGTAATTTCCAGCCCAAACCAGGCCATGATTCCATGATCCCTGTGCTCCAAGGTATCTCCTCATTGAAAAACTCCTGGGTTTTCTGGATTCTGCTGGGATGAAGGATCACAGGATTTCCTTGGTTTCCACTGTGTCACAGAGCCCCTCTTTGCTGCTCTCTCACTGCTTGGCCTTCTTTCTCTCAAATTCAGGCTGAGCTGGAGAATCTCCCCACGTGGTTGGATTCAACACCTATTTCATGGAATGATGGAATATCCAGAGTGGGAATAAACCCACAGGGACCATCCAGTCCCACCCTGTCCCTGCCCAGACCCCCAACAATCCCACCCTGGGCATCCCAAAGGCTCCTGGAGCTGTGGCAGCCTCGGGGCTGTGCCCATTCCCTGGGGAGCCTGGGCAGTGCCAGCACCTCTGGGGAAGAGCCTTGCCCTAAAATCCAACCCCAATCCCTGCTGGGCCAGCTGCAGGCGCTCCCTGGTGCTGTCCCTGTGGCAGGAGCAGAGCCCGGAGCTGTCCCTCAGGAGGAACCTGCAGGATGCTGGTTTGGAGCTTTCCCACCTCAGGTTTTTCTCTACCAATATATTTTTCCCACAGAACCCCTGGAAGTTGGTGTCTGGGTAACTTCTGTCCCAATGGATCAGGGATTTTGAGGGCTTCACCCATCACCACTGCAAAATATTTCCATGGGCAGGACGTGCATGGACACAGCACACCTGGAGATCCCTCTGCCTTTCCCTTCTTCCTGGGCCTTCCTTGTCTTCATCCCCATCTTCTCCAGAGGGATTGGCATAAAATCCAAGTTCTCCTTCGGTGGCAAAAGACAAAACTGAGATTCCTCTGGTGCCTGTTCTGAGAGCCCACAGGACAGAGCTGCTATGGTAAAATAACTTATATACAATGCAAATTTCTGTCATTCCAATGGCTTTCCTCCTAACAAATAACAAAATTGAAGTTTTAAGAGAAAAGCTGTTCAAGGAGCTGCCTGAAATATGAAATTTTCCAGAATTGCCTCGTTTCCAAGAAGAAAAAGAACATTCGCCTGTATTTAGATTAGCAGAGGAATAAATACAGATGATTAAATATATCAGGAGTCTGAATTTATTTTTATTTTTCTGATGTGCCACTGGCTTTGTTGTGCAAGGTTTTTTCCCTTCAGTTATTTTTAGGGGGTTTAGATTGTATTTTCCCCTAACGGGTGACATAATGTCTTGTTAAGACAATTGACCCAGATAAGACCATGCCAGCTTCATCAGAACTGGTCTGATGCATCTGGATTTTGGATATTTTGGTGGGTCACAGACCAATAGTCTCTGTGGCATGGAAAATATTTCCTTTTTTTTTTTGTTGGGTGTTTCTTTTTTTTTTTGGTTTTTTTAGACTGCCAGCTTCAGCAAGGCTCCTCCAAGTTGACACTGGTTAAGAGTGACCTAATTCAAGGCAAAGATGCCTGGCCCTGAGGGAGACAGAGCAGAGCAGCCCCCAAATCTAAGGGTGAGGCAGAGAAGTCTTTTGGGTCAGCAGACATCCTGAGGATGGGATTTTTTGCACCTTAAAAATCGAGACATTAAATTGCCCACAGGTTAAAACAAAATCTCACTGAATCAGAAGAAATCA
This sequence comes from Prinia subflava, assembly GCF_021018805.1. NCBI lineage: Eukaryota > Metazoa > Chordata > Aves > Passeriformes > Cisticolidae > Prinia > Prinia subflava. The sequence continues at coordinate 106,327,298 of NC_086249.1, read as the reverse complement.
CAGAATCATGGGATGGTTTAGGTTGGGAATGACCTCAAAGCCCACCCATCCCAATCTGGGATTCCAGTGGTGCTTGGGGAAGAACAAGCCAGGTTTTAAGAGCTCCTTCAATACTGCCTGATCAATCTGCCTCCTCCAGGCTGAAAAATCTGGGGAGCAGTGCCAGGAAAAGAGCCACGTGTGCTCTGCACTTCCACAGGAGAAGGGAAGACCCCGAGGACTGAAGGGTTTGTGCTCCCCTCACATTTTTTTGTGTCCTTTTTCTCTTACTCTGCTTTCCCGAGAGCACCAAGCTCCGGTGATCCCCAATTGTTTGTTGCCACAAAAAAAAAAAAAAAATATATATATATATAGGGCAAAGCTGTGCTCCAGTTCTGCTAGAACTGGGCCAGGAAGGAAGGGAGGTTTCAAAGGGGTGAGGGCTGAGGTTTCTGCACCTTCCTTCCCATGGCAGGGCAGAGCTGTGGGCCCAGCGATCCCATGGGAGCAGGGAGGGAGAATCCAGCACCTCCATGGCCAGAGGGCTGCTCAGGGAAAGGGAAGAGGGTTCTGGAAAACCAGTGGTTGGGAAAGAGAGGACAGAACCTCACAGGGAGCAAAGTTTCTTCTTGACAGAGCTGCTCCTGTGGGAGCTGTGGCTGCCCCTGGATCCCTGGCAGTGCCCAAGGCCAGGCTGGACACTGGGGCTGGAGCAGCCTGGGACAGTGGGAGGTGTCCCTGCCATGGCAGGGGTGGCACTGGGTGGGCTCTGAGGTCATTCCCAACCCAAACCATTTCATGATTCTGTGATTTCTTATGCTTCAATGATATTTTGTTTTAACCAGACCTGTGGGCAATTTAATCTCTCGATTTTTAAGGCGCAAAAGTGAAAAGCAAGTTTGCTTGACCAAAGTACAACTATAACAGATTTTAAAAATAAAATCTTCAGCCCTTTAGAGGGCTGGAGCAGCTCTGCTGGCAGGAAAGGCTGGCACAGCTGGCATTGCTCAGCCTGGGCAGGAGAAGCTCTGGGCTGAGCTCAGGGTGGCCTTGCAGGGCCTGAAGGAGCCCCAGGAAAGCTGCAGAGAGACAATTGCCAAGGGCTGCAGGGACAGGAGCCAGGGAATGGCTCCCAGTGCCAGAGGGCAGGGCTGGATGGGCTCTTGGGAATCAGGAATTGTTCCCTGGCAGGGTGGGCAGGCCCTGGCACAGGGTGCCCAGAGCAGCTGTGGCTGCCCCTGCATCCCTGGCAGTGCCCAAGGCCAGGCTGGACACTGGGGCTGGAGCAGCCTGGGACAGTGGGAGGTGTCCCTGCCATGGCAGGGGTGGCACTGGATTATCTTTAACATCCCTTCCAACCCAAACCATTCCAGGATCCTGTGGTCTTTTGTTTTAGCCTGTTGTGTGGACAACCCAATCTTTCTTGATTTTTAAGGTACAAAATTAAAGATGGAGCCGTTTGTTTGACCCCTCTACAACCATGACAGATTTTAAGAACAGAATTTTCATCAAAGCCAAGGGGTACCCAAACCTTGAACCTGGTATCAAACATGCAGCAGTTCCCAATCCTTAAATACTCAGTACAATATTGTAGGTGAAATTTAGAGCAAAACTTCCTATCCTGCCTTCTAGAGCTGGAATTCATTTGGTGATTTAATTCTTACTCACAATGAAGATTGATTTGCTTTGTATTTAATAAAGTATTTTACGCTGGATCGCTGAAGTTTTCCTAATAATTGCTCCATGCTGATCATGTGTCTCTTGGTTTTATTTTGCTTTTAAAGAGCGTTTTAATGGCATTTCTAAAATAAATTCTGGGCTGAGTCACTTTTATTTCCCTGTGCACCACGGGTCCAGAATATCACAGGGTACAGGGACCAGGTTTCCAGCTCACCACATCCCTCAGGGAATTGGGGGTTTGTGCTGTTTTTATATTTTGCTCCTGTATTTAAAGTGGGCAGTAAATCTGGGGGCCCTGGTTCCCTCTCTCCTGCCAGTGACTCCCTGGATTTCCTGCACTATCCCACCTCAGCTTTGCCCCTCTCCCAAAGTGAAGTTCATCATTTTATAAACAGGATTAGGAGTTCACTCTTCAAGCAATGACCACAATTAGAAGGAGCACAAAGTCACTTTAATCCTGACAAGAAGCTGCCCTCTTCACTTGATCACTGCAATTTAGCCTCAAAAATCAAAGAAACCTTTGAAATCTTGGGCTTGAAATGTACCTACAGAGCAAATCAGAGAGATCAGAGCCTCCAGAACGCTGCCAAGTTCTTTCCCAGTTCATCCCCAGATGGGTCTGCCCAGAATCTGACTGGTCATGGAATCACAGAGCATCCTGAGCTGGAAGGGACCCACGAGGATGATGAAATTCCAGCCCTGTCCCTGCCCAGACCCCCAACAATCCCACCCTGGCACCCCTGGCAGCGCTGCCCAAAGGCTCCTGGAGCTGTGGCAGCCTCAGGAACGTGACCCTTGCTACACTGGGCCCTTTGAAAAATTAATGACAATTAAATATCTGAAATCTGACCTATTTCTGGCCCTTGCCAGGGCAGAATCTGAGTGCAGCTGCTGAAGGGAGGCTGGGCAGGGTCACGGTGTCCAGACAGGAGAGTTGCACGTTCCAGTTACTCCAGAGCCCTCGAGTTTGCTCTGACAGAATCAGGTCTAAAATCCACCCCCTCCTTCTCTGCGGTCAGAAACGGCAATGAATGTAAAACAACTCCTTGGGCAGGGATGTTCCCAGGGAAAACACCACTCCTGAGCAGCACAGGGATGCAGAGCTCATCCCAAAACCTCTGAGCGGGGATGGAAGAGAATCCTGCCCCAGAGCTGGCCCGTGCTCGGCCTTCAGCCCTTTCCCTCCCACTGCTGCTCTGAAAGCCTCGGTCCTGAATGGGTATTTTGGCTTTAAATCACACAGGTTCAATTTCAGCACCTTCAGCGTGAGCAATCTTGTTCCAAGTGTGGTTTATGATGGCTTGTGCCGAGCACGGAGCCCGAAATCACGGATAAAGAGCTGGGCCATTAAGGAAAAGCTGTTCCTGAGGATTCAGAAGTATTTTTTTCCCTAGTTTTTTTCCTCATGGGGAAGCAACAAGCAGAAGACTCTGCTGACATGGAGCTCAACCATCTCGAGCTGGGGAAGGGACAGAGAGGAAAGGGAAATGAAGTGTTCCTTTGAAATTCAACTCTCTGCACCTGAAGAAAAGTGCTCTAAACGCCTCATTGGGATGTCCTGAAGTGCTCAGCACCGAGTGAAGATGAAATACGTGGACTACTCAGAAATTTTGTGCCTTTTTGTAAAACACAAAATCTTTGGGGCTGTTCCTTTATTACAGCAACAGCAACCCGTGAAACCCCCACGTTTCTGACTGAGACAGCTCTTTTGGCACAAAAATGGAAACGCAGGCCGGTCCTCAGTTGAAACACTGGGAACTTTCTGAGCAGATGAATTCCCTGTTGAAAAAGCCGTGACGAAGGCGGCTGAGGATTGGGAGCGTGGCTCAGTGGGATCTGGCTGGCACCCCACGAAACAACATCACACTTCCCTTACAAAAACCCTGCCACCGAAACACCACCCAAACACTCGAGTGCTTGGGAATGAGCAATGAGGGAGGCGAGCTGCCTCCCTCCTGCCGAGCACAATCCTTCATCACTCACTCCCACTCATCCTCCCAGCCACGCGTGGCCCCGCAGGAACCGCGCCGCCTCAGGCCGTGGCTGCTGCCCCATTCCCCGGGGAGTTTTTGGGGTGTTCTGTGCCTGCACTGCACCCCTGCTGCTCCTCCACTTCCCAGCACACCCAGGAGCTCCTCCTCGAGTCCCTGCTGTTGTCTCCTCTGTGCTTTTTTGGGGCCCTTTGCTGCTCACAGACGTCGCCGGTGCGTGCGCGCTCTCCCGGGAAATTCCTGCCGTTCCCACCCTCCAGCAGGGAAAAATCCCCAACTCCCCCTGCAGCAGCTCTGAGGGGCTTCACCCCCTCCAGGCTGCCCGCAGGGGGCTTTTCCTGGACCCCTGCATCCCTCACACATCCCCGTCCTCCCCTGCCCACGCCGGAGCATCCCGAGGTGCTCCCGCACGCGCGGCGAAAGCTGCGCCTGGGGAAATGTGACACTCTGCTGAAACATTGATGAAACGCTTGGGAACATGAAAGAGGCTGCCAGAGGTTGGTTAAAAATTTAAGGGAGCTGCTCGTGGAAAACATAAATGCTCGTTTGAGGTGATGCTGGGAGGGGGAAGCAGCCTGTCAGTGAAACACCCTTTCCCCAAGGCGCTTTTTGAGGAAATAAGCTGTGATAAGTCACAAGTTCTTGCTTTAAATTAGGGAAACCCCTTCCCTTGTTCATTCTCAAGCCGATTTATCAAGTTTTTACAGCCTGGTGATAGGGAGGATCTAATGAACCCTTTCTGTGGTTCCTGCAAAGCTGCTGAACTCCACGGGATCAAACAAAGGTGACACAGGAGCACTGCCATGACTCAGGTTCCCAATTCCAGAGAGCCAGGGCTGAAACCATGGGGTGAAGATTACTGTAAACAGCAAAAAAAACATTTGGATATATTTGTACCAACACTTAGATAATATTTAGAAATGACTCAGAAATAAGCCACTCCTAGGATAAGAAGGGCTGGAGTAAGATCAGGATAATCCACAGTTTAGGAGCCCCCAGCTGGCTCAGCCCAAGACTCCAGGATTTACACACACACATAAACAGCTCCTCTAGATCTGCTGAGCTTTATCCAATTCCCAAAGCGCTGCTCCCCGAACATCCCCACTAAGTTAAACAAAATCCTCTGCTCAGGATCACCCCACGCAGGCCTCTGGACTTTGCAAGTCCTTGTAGGGAGGGTTTGATTCAAACCACACAGCTCTGATCAGAATTATCACTGCCTCAAATGTCTTTTCTTCTCCAGGGATTCCTGGCCAGTCGTGGCTTCCATCCCAAATCCCTGAGCTCCTCCACTCCTGGGCACAGCAGAGGGGCCACCAGGGCAGGGACAAAGGTGGCTGCAAGCCATGGTCGTGTCTTACAGCCCGTGCCAGGGCCACTCCTGCTGCTCTGGCCTGAAGGCAGCCCCTTGGGGCACATAAAACTCCTGTTTCAGGGCATAAAACATCCCCATCCCTCACCAGCCGGGAAAAACGGGACACATGGGAACGCCAAAGGATCCCAAGGGCTGAAAACGTGGAGGAAACCCCAGGCTGAGGCAAGAGAGGCACTGTCACCTCACTGGTCCCCTTCTCCAAAGCCTCTCCTGCACATCCAGAGGAGCTGTGGCTGCTCCTGGATCCCTGGAAATGTCCAAGGCCAGGCTGGAGCAGCCTGGGACGGTGGAATTTGTCCCTGCCCATGATCTTTAAAGTCCTTTCTGACCAAAGCCATTCCACAGATCCTACAGCCTGAGTTAAGCTCAGAGCCTTGAACTTGAAACACAAAAATAAAGTTGAAATGAAGCTTCGTCCCCCTGCCTTTTCCTACACCTATTTATTTGCCTGGTAATTCTTACTTCAGCCAATTATGTTGCAAAACGTCACCAATTTTACCTTAAAAAAAAAAGAAAAAAACCAACAAACCAAACAAAATAAGACTGATGAAAGAAACGCAGTGAAGAACACACGATCTTCCAGCCCCTCGGAAGCCAGGAAAACGTGCAGATGCCATGAAATAATTAATTTCCTGGTGCCTGGATTAGCACCCTGAAGAGGCTGGGCTGACATTGGCCCCTGCCCCCCATTACCTGGATAATCAGGGGGATTACAGAGGCTGTGATTACAGGAGGCTCCTGCTTTGGGGAGCCTTTAAATGTCACTGACACCACAAATCTTGGTTAAGACCCTCTGGTTTTTGTGGCGATGGTGTCACGGGGAGAGGAGGAGGAGGGAGAGGAGAAGCCAGGGAAGGGGAAGGAGCAGGAAGAGGGACAGAGCCTGGGTAAATCTCAATTTGTGTTGATGCACAGCCCCATCTGAGCTCCCTGGGATAAAAGGGAAGGTCCCGATGACTTCAGTGGACTTTGGACACAGCCCCAGAAGCTTCAAAATGTAAACAGGCAGATCTGGGCACGTTCCTGGCAGGGCAGTTTCACCTAAACGAAACCACCCCAGCAGGAGAGGAGCCTCTCCAACAGCCCTGGGGGAGGCGAGCTCCGGGAGGAGCGGCCACGTGCTGGGAATGAGGGATCAGCAGGGCCTGAACAGGGACGGGGATCACGGAATCTGGGAATCCCCGGGCTGGGAGGGAGCTTCAAGCTCATCCTGCCATGGCAGGGACACCTCCCACTGTCCCAGGCTGCTCCAGCCCCAGTGTCCAGCCTGGCCTTGGGCACTGCCAGGGATCCAGGGGCAGCCACAGCTGCTCTGGGAATTCTATTCCATGGCCTGCCCACCCTCCCAGAGAATAATTCCTTCCCAAATTCCACCTATCCCTGCCCTCTGGGAGTTTAAAACCATTTCCCCCTGTCCTGTCCCTCTGTCCCTTGTCCCCAGTCCCTCTCCAGCTCTCCTGGAGCCCCTTCAGGTCCTGGAAGGGGCTCTGAGCTCTCTCCCAGCTGGGAAAATTTCACCCATTGACCCAGAGGCTGTGCTGTCCTTCCCAGGCAGGGCAAATGTGACTCTGGGAATGTCATTCCTTGTCTTGGCCCCAGAAGATTTTGGAAAATCCCTCTCAACTCACCTCATGTTCCATTTCTTGCTCCTCAGCCATTTTCCACCTGAGCCTCATGAAAGCTGAGCAGCAACAGCTCAGGCTGCCCAAACATTTGAAGAGGTCTGAGGTTTTCTCTGCAGCTCTGCCTCAGTTTCATGAGCTCTTTAGGAATTTTAGGCTTGCCTCAGTCAGTCTATTCACACCAAATATTACAATAATGAGCTGAATATTCTCAGCATGAAAGTAGTTTTGCCCTGGCGTTAAAGACACAATGATTAATGTCCGTATTTAGTGTTCATGGTAAACATTTCTCTCCTACTCTTAGAACAGGGAAGTATTTCAGCCCAAGCCAGGATTCGCTGTAACATCATTAAAGGTGATGAATTACCCTGGTTTTCATGTAGATGCAAAATAAAATTCCTTGGGAATTCCACTGTAGTTTAATGTTAATTTGTATTTACTCTGCCAGAAACTCCCATTCCCTTTCAATCCTGCTTCTCTGCAGTTCCCCCAGGTTCTCTTGGGGAGTCACAAAGTGGAACATTTCATTTGTTTAATATTGCTTTCTTTACATTTGTGTTTGTTGTTCTTTCACCCACTCATTCATTCCTGTTAGAAATTAACTGGCAAAGCCAACTCTTCCTCAGTGGGGCCATAAATCCTCCCCAGCCTCCCTCTTTGCATTTTTGATCCTCGCTCCTGGATGAAGCACCCAAAATTCTCAGTCTCCAGCTGGTTTTTATGGTGTTCTGCACTTAAATTCAAGCACTACAAATTATCACTCTTGGCCACTTAAAGCTCTTAAAGTGAGGGAATTCCACAGGGTGGGACCAAACAACACCTTGAGTTCTCTGGGAACGGGCACAACAACAAAGTCATTCCCTCCTTCCCTCAGTTTTATGGGGGAATCATGGAATCCCAGAAGGGTTTGGAGGGACCTCAGAGCCCACCCAGGGCCACCCCTGCCATGGCAGGGACACCTCCCACTGTCCCAGGCTGCTCCAGCCCCAGTGTCCAGCCTGGCCTTGGGCACTGCCAGGGATGCAGGGGCAGCCACAGCTGCTCTGGGCACCCTGTGCCAGGGCCTGCCCACCCTGCCAGGGAACAATTCCTGATTCCCAAGAGCCCATCCAGCCCTGCCCTCTGGCACTGGGAGCCATTCCCTGGCTCCTGTCCCTGCAGCCCTTGGCAATTGTCTCTCTGCAGCTTTCCTGGGGCTCCTTCAGGCCCTGCAAGGCCACCCTGAGCTCAGCCCAGAGCTTCTCCTGCCCAGGCTGAGCAATGCCAGCTGTGCCAGCCTTTCCTGCCAGCAGAGCTGCTCCAGCCCTCTGCTCATCCTGGAGCCTCCTCTGGGCTCTCTCCAGCAGCTCCACGTCCTCCCTGTGCTGGGAATTCCAGGGCTGGGGCAGCTCTGCAGGTGGGCTCTCACCTGAGGGGGCTCAGGGGTGGAATCATCTCCCTTGACCTGCTGGAAACCAGCAAAACTCCTTGGAATTTGCAAAAACCATGAGCACAACATGAGTTCTGCTTAGAGAATCTTCCTGAGGGCAACTACTGAAGTAATCTGTGTTGAAAGACCAAAGTGCAGATTGGTTCGAAACAGCCTGAGAAAAAGAGAAAGAAAATTTCCACTGCGCCACGAAAAAAATTTCCACTGCCCCAGCGCTCCTGCCCTCCAACGGGAAGGACGACGTCCAACATGAAAAAATACATCTTTATTCATAGCAGGCTTAGATAATCGACCTCAAAACATTTCCTGGGCGTTCTGGAGATGTGAGTGAGGCATCCTTAGCCACGGGCGCTGAGCTGCGCTGTCCCTGCGTCACCGCTGTGACGCAGCCCTGCTGCGTGTCGGGCACGCTGCACGGTGCAGAGTTTGGGGAGAAGGTGCTGGCAGTGCCACAGCGGATGAGGCAGCGTGTCCATCAAGCCCTGACACCCAGCCTGGAGGGCAAACATTCCCTGAGGGGAAAAATGATGGTGCTGGTGAGGTCAGAAGAGGGGTTCTGGATTTGGGAACGCTCAGGTTTGTGGGGAAATGGGAGCTGTGTCCAGAGCACTTCCAAAAGGCTCCAGATTTTTTGTTACAAGTGTCTCTGCTGTTCTCCTGTGAATATCAGGAAAGACTGAGCACAGATTCAGGGAATTACCTTAAGTTCGGCTCCTTGAAGTCTTGAAGTAAATCCCTGTTTTGGAAAAATTGAGGGTGGAGAAGGAAAACATCGCAGGGGGAAACTCCACGGGTTATTGTCCAGCTGTGCTGTGAATAAAGCCAGGTTTTCTGGAAGAGTTCAAGGCCAGGATGGAGCAACCTGGGACAGTGGAAGGTGTCCCTGCCAATGGCAGGGGTGGAGTGGGACAGGCTCTTCCAACCCCAGCCATTCCATCATTCTATAATTCAATGGTTCTGCCATTTTTTTGCCCTTTATCCTCTATCCAAACCAATTCCCAGCACCTTTCCCTAAGATTTCTGCCAAGCAAGAAGCAGCCTGGAATGCAGCTCATCCAGAGCTGTGTTTGGGCTGATCAGCCTTAAAATGCTCTTTATCATAAAACAAATCCCTGAGTTCTGCCTGCCTGCCCTTGGGGGTGATGTTCATGGAATCCCAGACTGGTTTTATTGGAAGGGACCTTAAATTCCATCCAGTGCCACCCCTGCCATGGCAGGGACACCTCCCACTGTCCCAGGCTGCTCCAGCCCCAGTGTCCAGCCTGGCCTTGGGCACTGCCAGGGATGCAGGGGCAGCCACAGCTGCTCTGGGCACCCTGTGCCAGGGCCTGCCCACCCTGCCAGGGAACAATTCCTGATTCCCAAGAGCCCATCCAGCCCTGCCCTCTGGCACTGGGAGCCATTCCCTGGCTCCTGTCCCTGCAGCCCTTGGCAATTGTCTCTCTGCAGCTTTCCTGGGGCTCCTTCAGGCCCTGCAAGGCCACCCTGAGCTCAGCCCAGAGCTTCTCCTCTCTAGGCAAGAAGCTGGGCTGACCTTCACTCTCTCCACTTTCTAATTTTCATGACCCTGCTGGGAATTTCATATCCTTTAAAACCCTTTCCTGCTGTCCCCTGCAGCTGAAACCAGCGGATCCCCAGTGGTGGGGAGGGCAGAGGAGTCTGCCCGTGGTGCCACAGAGCAGCACCCCAGGGCACAGCCGGGCATTGCTGTCACCCCTGGCTGTCACCATGGCACAGGGGATCCCCACCCTCACCTTTCCCCAGCCCAGTGTGTCCTTGGCACGTGGCATTCCCAGATATCCACACCTTGGGAAGGGCTGTCCCCCCCCGGGACACAAACGGTGGCACCTGGCAGCGCTGGGCTGCTCCCTGCTATCAAGCAGCAGATCTTCGGTTATCCATAAATCTCTGGTTGCCACTTTTATGACATGAAACAGTGAGCAATCACTTGAATTTACCTTGTGACTCACTGCAGATTAATTCATTGAGTAATCCTTCCTCGTCCGGGGGAGAAATGAATCCACTCACGTTTGGCTGTACCTGCACGTGTGGCAATGTTTATACATGTGACATGACCCGTGGCTTTTTGGGACACTTTGGGAAATAGCAGCTTGTTTTCAGGCACTGCTCCGTGCCTCTGGAACTCTCTCCTGGCTGGCAAGGGCTGGGACATTTATTGCAACACGGGGAAATCAATCCTGGTGCTTTGTCCCAGGATCAGAGGGGCTGAGGTGGGAAGAGCCCCTGGCCCGGGCCCCCTGGTTGCCCAGGGTTGGGTCCAGGTGGTTTTGGAGTATCTACAGGGATGGAAAGCTCCCAACAGCTCCTCTGGGCATCCTGGGCTTTTCACTCCCAGGGAAAATGTGTTCCCAGATGTTCCAGGGTACTGGTGATTGATTGAGAGATGGGAAGAGTGATTTGGTGATCAGAGTTCGATTTTACTCAGGTTTTCCAAAAGCTTATATACTATTTCAGACAGGTTAATGATTTCTACTGCAATAATCAGGTGAAAAATCACGCAGAAAACTCATACATTTTACAACAATTCTTTGCTTGCAGAAGTTGATGGAATCTTCTCTCTTCCTGTAAGCAGGTGTAATCCCATTTCCTGTAATTTTCACAGTTCTGTTTGTTCCTGCCCTGGCATCTTGGTTATCAAACCAGCTCTGCTGATCAAGTCTGACTCTCTGTCTTGTGTATTCCCACACCAGGGAACCTCCTCTGTTCCTGTTTGTGGGCTCACTGGGCACACTGGGCACACTGGGCACACTGGGCACACTGGACACACTGCACAGAGCCTGGCCCTGTCCCTTTGCCTTTCCCTGCGGTATCCATGGGCATGGATGAGATCCTGGAGGGTCCCAGCTCTCCCAGTCCTCTCCCACAGCAGACATGACCGTCCTTTCCACCACCTCTGTGCCACTCCTGGGTTGCTGCAGGGTGTGCAGGTCCCTCTGCCCGGAGGAGCCCGGAGCTGGGCAGGGGGCAGGATCCCCTCCTCAGCCTGCTGCCATCATCTGGCACAGCCCTGTCCCCCTTGGCTGCTGCCTCCTGCTCACCTGGGCACCACCAGCACCTCCAGGGCCTCTTCTGCTGCCCAGGCAGATGTTCCCCAGCAGGTTCTGGAACTTGAGGTTTTCTTTTCCTGGTGCCAGGCTTCCCTGGTTTTTCCCCCTTCTGAGCTGCACGAGGTCCTGGCCAGCCCACTCCTCCCTCCTGCTGCATCCAGAGCCCCTCTGAGCCCCCAGCCAGGCCATGGATGAAGGCCCTGAGCAGGGCTGGACCTGGGGCTGACCCCTGCTCCTCCACTGCTGCCTAAAATTTTCCCTTTGCTGTATTTCAGCCCCTGCACTGCCCAGGGTGCAGCTCTGAGCTCACACTCAGGCTCACTCAGCTCTGCACACAGCAGGGACACAAAACAAATCCTTCTCCTGCTGCACACCAAGGACAGCTGGGACAAGTGTTCAGCCCAAAAGCACAAACAAGGGGGGCTGAAGGGAGAGAACAAGAAGGATGGGACTGCATCACCTGCAGCTGGAATTGGACAATGAAACCCCAATGTGCAAATGGACCAAAACTGATCGAAGTGGGAGACCTTGGGTCCATTTTGTGACCATTTTGGGTCCATTTTGGGTCCACCTTGGGTGTAGCCCTGGCCAGGCCCTGCCCTGCCCAAGGTGTGTCCTTAAAGGCCTTTCAGTAAATCCCTGCTTTATTCTCCAGCTCTGCCCAGTCTCTGCTCCAGCTCAGCCTTCCCAAGGCATCACATTGGCCTCCAAATTGAATTTCTCCCACTGATCCCCACTCCTGAGGTCACCCCCAGTTTCAGCCCACCCTGCTCCCCTCAGACGAGGCCTGGGTGAGGTTTCTCCTGCTTGGGGTTGCGAAATGCTCTGAGGCCTGGGAAGGAAGCAAAATCCCGGGACTCTCCTTCAGGGCTCTGTGTGAGGGGACATTCCCAGGTCTCCTGAAAAAGGGGGACAAAACTCTGGCAGCTGGGTGGGGTCCAGGCTGTCCAAAGTTGGAAAAAAGCTGACCAAGGTGAGCTGGACAAGGCTGAGGAGAAGCCCAAAGCTGCAGCAGAAGAATCACAGGCACCTAGGAGTAAAATACTCCTTCAGAAAACGGAGGCAGGGAGAATATAGAACATTTTGTGCTTTGTTTCAAGGGGGAAGAGGAGGGTTAGCAGGTCAGTGAATTTCCTGTGCTATCAAAATGAAAATTAGGCCCTTTCAGAGTCTGACCATGATCTGGCACCTCAAGGATGTGCTGCACCTGCCCAGGGCCCTGAAAACACCAGGCTGGCACCAGGGCTTGGGGATTTTGCTCTCTGCAGGGAGGTACCAGGTCAGGGAGGTGCTGGCACGAGTCCCAAAAAAGGGTGAACAAGAGCAGCCTCTGTGCTGGGTATCCCAGACTGGTTTGGGTTGGAAGGGACCTAAAGCCCACCCAGTGCCACCCCTGCCATGGCAGGGACACCTCCCACTGTCCCAGGCTGCTCCAGCCCCAGTGTCCAGCCTGGCCTTGGGCACTGCCAGGGATGCAGGGGCAGCCACAGCTGCTCTGGGCACCCTGTGCCAGGGCCTGCCCACCCTGCCAGGGAACAATTCCTGATTCCCAAGAGCCCATCCAGCCCTGCCCTCTGGCACTGGGAGCCATTCCCTGGCTCCTGTCCCTGCAGCCCTTGGCAATTGTCTCTCTGCAGCTTTCCTGGGGCTCCTTCAGGCCCTGCAAGGCCACCCTGAGCTCAGCCCAGAGCTTCTCCTGCCCAGGCTGAGCAATGCCAGCTGTGCCAGCCTTTCCTGCCAGCAGAGCTGCTCCAGCCCTCTGCTCATCCTGGAGCCTCCTCTGGGCTCTCTCCAGCAGCTCCACGTCCTCCCTGTGCTGGGAATTCCAGGCCTGGGGCAGCTCTGCAGGTGGGCTCTCACCTGAGGGGGCACAGGGGCACAGTCCCAATCCCTCTCCTGATCCCAATCCCTCTCCTGATCCCAGTCCCTCTCCTGATCCCAATCCCTCTCCTGCTCCTCACTCTGTGGCCCAGAATGGGCTGGGCTGGGGCAGGTCCAGCTCTCATCCATAATCCCAGGTGTAATTGGTATCCTGGGGCGGAAACAAATAATGTAAATAGTTTGGATAATGTAAATAATGTAAATAATCCTATTTACTCCCTACACGTTCTTTCCTGTGAATTGAATAAGGGGGAGTGGTGAGATTTAGAATTGGTCCAGCCTTCAGAATCCACCACAGACCTTGCAGCAAACAGATTTTTGGCTTCCCTTCTGGTCAACACCAACATCTCTGCTGTCCCTGGACCGCTGAAAGCCAAGATCGAGGCACTTCCATGGCCCTCTGCCACCCTTTGAGCTTCCCCATCTCCAAAGGAAGAACATCCCCAGATCCTGAGCTGGAATCCCAGCACGGACAGGAGTGGAATGTTCCCACAGCAACAGCTGCCAAAGGGCCAAGTCTTTCTCCTCAGAGATAAAATCACCCCAAACAGGATTTTTTTTCTTTTTTTAAATAGCCCAAGGAGCCGCTGTATCTGGGTGGATCACAGGGCCATTGTCTGAGCCAGGCCTGGAGGGTTATCCAGTTATTATTCCATCAAGACAAACTGTCCATGAAGTCCGTGGGAGTTTAATCAGAGGGAGGCAGGGAGTGGAACAAGGGGAACATTTTCCCCCTGGCCATTAGACCTGACTTCAGTCATGTCTGAAAGGCACTTGAGGTGCCCCGTGGGGCTGGAACGTGCTTTTTCCAACAGCATTCCTGTCTGGGAACCTGGAATATTCCACCACATTCTGCTCGTGTTTTCTGCAGGTTTCATTTTCTCAGCACAAAACAACCAGAGCTGAGTTTAAGTGACCATGGGGCACTTTATCCTTGGCAGCACTTTATCTTTGGCCCTATTCTGGCTCAGTTTGTTTGGCCCTACACCACAATTTAAATCCACATCACCTTCAGTCTTTGATTTTTTGAAGTTATCCTCTCTTGCAATTGCAGATCAATGATATCCTCTAAATGTCCAGCTCTGCTTGCACAACAGGCTGGCTCTGCTTTGCTCTGAGAGCAAGACCTGACCTTAACACTCCACTTGATCAGATGTGATTGTGTGTTAAAGTAAGTTTTAAAGGTCAGGTGAACTAAGGAGCTTCAAATAATTGCCTGGGCAGCTGGCAGAATAAATTGTGAACTCGCTCTGTGTTTTCTCTGTTCAGCTGATCAAAGTGGCAGGATGCTCCCCAGCTACACCTCAGCTAGAGCAGTGTCCAAAACAAGCAAACCCTGGGTGCTTTGGTCTCTTTTCTTGTTTAATCTGGAGCAATTCTTGTTTAAAAAAAGCATCAATCGGTGCCCGGCGAGACTTTGTGATTAAAAGGAAAAAAAAAAACCAAACAAAACAACTAAAACATGTTGTGTCAACTTTCCTCCTGAGGTTTGTTTTAGTCATTTCCAGAAAACAGCTCTGGGAATGCCTGTGAGCTGTGAAATCACCAGCCAGCTGATCGATGTATTGGTTGGGTGATAAAATAATAATGAAAGAGCAGAGAGGGAAAGTGGCCTCTTCCTTCTCCCAGTGAAGACAGGATAAGTTCCTGTCATGTCTTGGAACAGCCAGCAGGAATAACAGGAATATAAATTCCAACCAAACCAACCAATTGTTTCCTCTTTCACTTCTGGAGCTGAACTGTAGGAAGGGACACTTTTATCTTTTCTGCCAGGGATGCAGGGGCAGCCACAGCTGCTCTGGGAATTCCATCCCAGGGCTGCCCACCCTGCCAGGGAACAATTCCTGATTCCCAAGAGCCCATCCAGCCCTGCCCTCTGGCACTGGGAGCCATTCCCTGGCTCCTGTCCCTCTGTCCCTTGTCCCCAGTCCCTCTGCAGCTCTCCTGGAGCCCCTTCAGGCCCTGGCAGGGGCTCTGAGCTCTCCCTGGAGCTTCTCCTCTCCAGGTGAGCACCCCGAGCTCTCCCAGCCTGGCTCCAGAGCTCCTCTGGGTTCATCCAAAAGGTTTTCCAGCATCTCCCTCTAAGAAGCGTTTGAGAGCTGCAGAAGAAGGCCTTGATGTCAGAACTGTGTACAGCGAGTAACAATCAGAATAATTAAAGCAATCGTCACGCAGTCAGAGCTGCTCTGGAGAGGACCAGGAGGGTTTGAGTCAGCGGTGATTTCCTGGCCTCGGAGGAGGAACCAAGAGGGATCATCCTGCTCCTCGTGGCATTTGTGAGAGGCAGGTACAAAATGTGAGAGAGGCAGGGAAGGAGCGAAGGCTGAAATTGCAGAGCTGATTTCAGTGATTCAAAGTTCCTCCTCCGCTCTGAAACTCCAAAGGTCTCTTCCCTCCTCTTCCAGGAAATCTGGGAGCAGAGGGGTGCAGAGGCCGTGGCAGGGCCTCGGGAGGAGCTGCTGGCCTGGGAAAGGGTGGGAAGGCACAAATCCCAAATGGCAGCGCCTGGAGAGCCCTGCCTGCACACGGGCTGTGCCTGCTGCTGCGGGATGGACACGGAGACAGAACAGATAGGGAGGGTAGAGAGATTATAGAGAAATAGAGAATTAGAGATATAGAGAAATAGAGATATAGAGAATTAGAGATATAGAGATATAGAGATATAGAGATATAGAGAAATAGAGATATAGAGATATGGAGAAATAGAGAAATAGAGAAATAGAGAGATAGAGAAATAGAGAAATAGAGAAATAGAGAAATAGAGAGATAGAGAAATAGAGAAATAGAGAGATAGAGAAATAGAGAAATAGAGATATAGAGAAATAGAGATATAGAGATATGGAAATATAGAGATATAGAGATATGGAGATATAGAGAAATAGAGAAAAAGAGAAATAGAGGTATAGAGAAATAGAGATATAGAGAAATAGAGATATAGAGATATAGAGATATAGAGATATAGAGATATAGAGATATAGAGATATAGAGATGAGAAAAAGAGAAAAAGAGGAAAAGAGAAAAAGAGAAAAAGAGAAAAAGAGATATAGAGATATAGAGATATAGAGATATAGAGAAATAGAGAAATAGAGATATAGAGACATAGAGATATAGAGATATAGAGATATAGAGAAATAGAGACAGAGATATAGAGACATAGAGATATAGAGATATGGGGAAATAGAGATATAGAGACATAGAGATATGAAGATAGAGAGATATAGAGATAGAGAGATAGAGATAGAGAGAAATAGAGACATAGAGAAAAAGAGAAAAAGAGAAATAGAGAAATAGAGACATAGAGATATAGAGGTATAGAGATATAGAGGTATAGAGATAGAGAGATGAGAGAGAGATATAGAGATAGAGAGAGAGATAGACATATGGAGATATACAGCTAGCTAGATAGATAGAGAGGTAGACAGAGATATAAAGAGATAAAGAGATTCAGATATAGATATATCGATATAGATAGAAATATGGGTATATAGAGAGATATAGTTATAAAGATATTGATATATAGATATTGATATATAGACAGAGATATATAGATGCTATAGATATAGATATAGAGAGATATAGATACAGATATATCAATATAAATATGGAGATATATCTCTATATCTCTATATCTCTATATCTCTATATCTCTATATCTCTATATCTCTATATCTCTATATCTCTATATCTCTATATCTCTATATCTCTATATCTATATATCTATATATCTATATATCTATAGAGACATATAGCTATAGAGATATATAGATATAGAGATATAGAGAGATATAGATATAGATATATGTCTATGAGATATATCTATGTCTGATATGTGTCTATATGTATATATCTCTATAGGTATATCTATATCTAATAGATATAGATACAGATATAGCTATAGAGAGATATAGATATCTAATTATATAGATATAAATATCAATATATAGATATATAGATGATCTAGATCTATAGATGCAGAGATATATATAGATATATACAGATATATATATACATATAAATATAAAATATAAATATGCCTATAGAGACATAGAGACAGATTAGATAGAGATAGAGATATAGATAGATACAGATATATAGATGATATAGATATAGATATAGATATTGATATAGATGATATAGATGATATAGATGATATAGATGATATAGATGATATAGATGTAAGTTCTCTTCAGAAACAGCAGAAAAGCCCCATCAAGCAAGGTAACATTCTGCCAAAATCCAAATTTTAGATTTTGTTTTCCACTCTGTGCCCCTTGAAAACCCCCAGTGGATCCTGCTGTGGTGGTTCCACCCCCGTGCCAGTGGATTCACTTCCATTAAACAACTTCAGGGACAGATTTTAACTCTTCTAATTCTGTTGCAAATGAAGAGATTCTCTTAAAACCTTGTTTAAATCTCAAAAGGTCCAACCTGGATTTCAGTGTTTTGACCTATGTTAGCAGCCAGTGTTTCCTATATTCCTATATATCAATTTATATCTAATTAGCCCTTGGACAATTCCATTTTTTAACTCACATCACTCCTCCAATATTTTCTCCAATTCACCAGCTGTAGAATTTGTCCACATAAAAGTCCCTGAAAAAATGAGAAAAAAAGAGAAGGAAACTTTGGGAGCATTTTCTCCCTCCTGATAGTTAATTATAACTACAAATCTGAAATGTCTTCCTTCTGTCCAGCAGCACCACAAAATATTTAACAAGGTTTGGATCCTGATGAGGTTTATTTCTAGCCTCCACTTTGAACAAATAATTACTGGTGTTCCTAATCCCGGGGTTAGTTTTGTGTGGAAAGAGGAGTCCCAATGCCAATACATATGGCCAGGGACATTTGAGCTGATTGAGAAATCCAGGCTTTTTTTTTTTTCCCTTTTTGGAAACAGATATGGCCATTCTAGAACCTTCTAAATTAACCCTGTTTAAATTTACAGACTGGAAAAAATGTCACCCACAAATGGGGTCTCTCCCTCCCACCAGCTGATATTCCAGACCTCTGGCCAGTGATTTTTCGTGCTCTGTGTGGGTTTTCCTTTGCAGCAGAGCCCAGGGAGGGGGGGATTCCCAGCATTTCCTGCAATCCCCAACGGGAACCCACGGGGGAATTTTTCATCTGCCCAGTCCAACATCAGCTGGAAGGAGCATCTGACAATATCCTGTGGAGCAGGAGCTCAGCACTGACAGGGGCTGAGGAGCAAAGAGATTTTCCCAACCCTGTTTCCTGTGACTCGCTCTTCAGAAAGCTGTTTAGTGAATTAAAAGGTGCAGCTCATAAATATTAATTGTTTAATATTCTTCATGTCGCTGTTGTTGTTCATGCCACTGCAGTGGTTTGAAAGATGTTTTGAAGATAAATGAAATGAGAATCCTCTGAAAAGGTTCATCAAATACAAACAGAAGCTGTGGGAGAAGATGGAAACAGCTGAGAAGGAGCTCAGGAGGAATTTCCTCATGGAAAGGGAGCTCAGGCCTTGGGAAGAGCTGCCCAGGGAGCTTTGGAGTGCCCATCCCTGCAGGTGTCACCTGGAGGTGGCCCTGAGTGCTCTGGGCTGGGGACAAGGTGGGCCTGGGGCACAGCTGGCACTGCCTGGGCTGGGAGGGCTTTTCCAGCCTCAGGGATTGGGAATTCTGTGCCAGGGAGGTGCAGAGGATCCCCCCAGCCTCAGGCAGAACCTTACAGGGATTTCAGTGACCTGTCTAGGGGTGACCAGAACCCCAAAACTCATCCAGAGGAGTCCGTGACGAGAACTCAGAACAGATTTTAGTTTGTTTGTGTGACAGGAGCCTGGGCAAGGAGCTGGAAATTCTGTCCTCTTGTCTGTCCTTTTGTCTGTCCTCCTGTCTGTCCTCCTGTCTGTCCTCCTGTCTGTCCTCCTGTCTGTCCTCCTGTCTGTCCTCCTGTCTGTCCTCTTGTCTGTCCTCCTGTCTGTCCTCCTGTCTGTCCTCCTAACACAGTGCACAGAGCCGCAGGACAGCAGCTCCTGTGTGAATTATGGATTGATTCCCCTTCTCCAGTTTTAGAGCTCTGAATTCCCAATTTAGGATCTGAATTCCCTGTGGTCTTCGGGGCCACCTCAGCCCCTGGAGCCCCACCAGCTCAGGCTCAAACTCTGCCTTTTCCCAAGCCCAGAATGCAGGAAAAAGCCTCGACTCAGGGGCATTTTCCGGGCTGGGGAGTCCCTGGGGACACAGTGACACTTTGGCATCGCTTTCCTGGGCTCGGGGAACATCAAACTCTGCCTCCTGCCACTCCCCTCGCTGCAGGGACAGAGTTCTCGCCAGCCAGGAGCTCCTGTGGCAGCCCCCAGCAGGGAGATTTCCCTGCCTCTCCCTCCATCCCTGAATTTTCCTGCAGGGAGATTTCCCTGCCTCTCCCTCCATCCCTGAATTTTCCTGCAGGGAGATTTCCCTGCCTCTCCCTCCATCCCTGAATTTTCCTGCATGGAGATTTCCCTGCCTCTCCCTCCATCCCTGAATTTTCTCCCCTCGTGGTTTGGTGCTGTCGGGTGGCTCCGACATGGACAGGACTGCGAGGGACAAACAAAAACTGGCCCAGGGTCTCTAAACCAGCCATCAGCAGCTTTCCATGTGCTGGAAAAATATTCAGGAGGGTGTTCCTGTCCCTGGGCCAGGATCAGGGCAAAAAAAATGCCTGCTGAGATATTTCTGTAATGTGTCTTCCCTCTTCCAAACCAGATTTTAGGGCTCTGCTATTAAAATGACTGGATAAAGGAAGGAGTTATACTATTTTTGTTTTCATTTTCCCCTCATTTAAGAAAAGGAAAAACATCTTGAAATGTCTACATCTACCAAAAAAGAAAAGAATTAAATTTAAAAAATCCTGATTTCTTTTTCTTCTCTGCTTAGGGTGAGTCTCTCTTCAGACTCCCCCTGAAGATAGATGAAAAACAGATATAAAACACTACAAAAAAATAAAAAAGATAAAAACTCCACAAAAATGAACTCTTTTTTTTTTGGTTCATTTTTTAATTCACTGCAGTTTGAAATATAGGCATAAATAACTTCAGTAGAATTCAAAGTAAAGATAAATAACAGAAAATGGGGCCCTGAGCAAGCTGATCCATGGATGCCATCCCTGCCCATGGCAGGGGGGTTGGAATTAAAGGGTCTTTAAGGTCCCTACAACCCAAACCATTCTGTGATTCTCAAGGTATCCAGGGATTCCAAATATATTAAATAAATATATTAATAGAAGTGATAAACGTGAGCCTGGCAACGTTTAAAATAAATCTTTGCAGATGTCTTTGTAAGCAGACCTGGGCCTGGCTACTCTGCACCAGCAAATCCAAAGGCCAAATCCAAGGAAGAGATTTTAAATGAGCATAAAAAGGAGATGAGCTCAAACACCTCTCAGGGGGTGAGGAGAGGAATTTGGACCCGGATTTGAGGATCCATGGCCTGAATGTTGCAGGAAGTCAGAGGAGACGATCCTGATGGTCCAAACAGGTTTGAGAAGAGTTTTTGGTGCCTTTGAGTGATCAGCTCCTTTTGTTCCTAGCACAGAAATTCCTTTATCCAAGAACACCTCCCACATCCAGGCCTCGGCAGCGGAGCTAAAGGACAAGCTGGCTTTTTCCTTATCCACCCGGGCTGGAAATAAAGGAAAGGGAAATGTGCAGAATCGTTTTTGAGGGGGAACAGCAGCAGATTCAGTCCCTGGGGATTTATCTGTGGCAAGTTTGTTCTGTTGGAGTTGTTTTTTGAAATTACATTGACCCTGAGTCGCTCGGAGCAAAAAGGAGGCTGTGACATCCCTTGTAGCACGAAACAAACAATCAAACCTTATTTCTTGCAAATAAATAGAAGAGGGAAAAAACCCAAAAAATAAAAAAGAAAAGAAGCTGTGGTGATCTGTTTGAGGAAGTAGAAAAATGTCAAGAAATAATTGCAGCTTCCCTTTCCCCGCAGGAAGGTTTGCAGTGGGCCTCCTCCCTCGTTTCTCACAGCGGGTGCCTCCAGAGCGGATTAATGGATCCTCTCCCCCCAGCCAGGTGCTAATGAAATGATGATACAGTTTATTTCCAGCTCTCAGCACAACCTCCAGCTGGCAAATTGCTGGGACGTGCCCGAGAAACGGAGACAAAAGTAGGTGGGGCTAGTGCTGAGCAGGGGCTGTGATAATCAGATATTAACCGCACGAAAACGGAGCGGAATTTACCACGAAACTCAGAGAGAAAACACCCTCGGGCTGGGTTTGATTTTCAATTTCGTTAGAGATGATCTTGTTTCTTTTTTTACCTCTGCCCAGCTGAACACTGCTGTCCTTTCTGTGCTGCTTTTGGGGGGTGAAAGGAGCAATTTATCCTCTGAATTTCGGTGTGATGACTCTTGGCCCTCAGGAAGAGCTGGGATAAGTCATCATTTGTATTAATCATGGAATCACACAAGGTTTGGGTTGGGAATTCATCCAATTCCACCCCCTGCCATGGTAGGGACACCTTCACTGCCCCAGGCTGCTCTGAGCCCTGTCCAACCTGGCCTTGGGCACTGCCAGGGATGGGGAATCCAAAGTTTTCCTGGATAATCAATTCCAGGGCCTCCCCACACTCACAGTTCCGTCCTTCACGGAGTGACAGAAAGATTTGCAAACTTACAGGGAAATTCTGCACGTTTTCCCTGCCCCTGGAGTTTTACGGCCGCTGCTTTTTGTTGAAGTGTTTTGTGGAGGAAATATCTTGCTAAGGTGGTAAAAAATTTTTTAAAAGACAGGCTACATTCTTTTTTATCTCACCTGACAAAAAATAAGCTGCAAACACAGGCCTTGGAGCTGGCCCTTGTGCCTGACTGAAGGATGAATTTTACGTGGCTGTAGCAGTGGTTTTCCCTCCAAAGTGTTCTGTGGATTTCCTGCACCCGGTGCAAATTCTGAGCATCTTCTCCTACGATTGAATTATTAAATTTGCCTTTTGTGCAAACACAAATCGAGGAGCCCGAGGGAGGGGCTGAGCCCTGAGTGCCAAATCTGCCTCGGCCTGCTGCAATTTGGTGAAAAATGGAAGTTCTGTGGCTGCCTTTGTTCTGCTCTTGGCCAAACGCCACTGAGCACCACCAGAGCGCTTTCTGCCTCGAGCTGCAGTGGCTCAGCTCCTCCAGAACCTGCTCTCATCTCTTTTATTCCAATCCACACCTGAACGAGGAGGTTATTTTAGATTTGTGCTTGATTTACCTGGTTCCACCCCCCGGAACAGGAGGGGTGCAGGAGCAGGACGGGCTCAGCCACAAGGAATTTTGCTCTCCTAAAATTCATCAAAACGAGCCCCTGTTCTGGCTGCTGCTGGGGTGTCTTCAGGAGCAAGCCAAGGGCAGGGCAGCTGCTGCTCTCTGTCCCCAGACCGTTGTGGATGCTGCCTGTGTGGTTTTCCTCTCCTGCTTTCCTCCCCGCTTGGCTCACGCCGCGAGCGCGGCCGACGCTGCGCAGCGGAAAAACCCAGCCAGGAAAAACCACGTGCCAGGAGCTGTCTGCTGCCTTTTATCAGCTCCTCTGCATCCCTCCCCTCTCACCACCTGCTGCCAGCCACGATCTGCCCGAAAAATGAACGTTTTCAGGCGTGGGCATTGCAGTTGTGCTCAAAGCTTGGCCTGCGCAGAGGCCTCTTCTGCCCTGGGACAGGACAGCGCAGGTGCCACCCTCGCTGCGGCCCTGGGGACCAGGCTGGCTGCTCTTTGCCTTCTAGAACAATCCCTCAGCTTCTTCCAGAACGGGGCTGGGCTTCTCTTTCTGCGTGCAGCAGCTGGTGGTGGAGTCATTGCACGGAGGGGGCTCGGCAGGGAGACTCCGCCAACCCCGCGCCCCTCGGGCTGAGGAGTCACCGGTGGCTCATGGTGGGACCATCCAACAACCTGGGGTGTGGAGGGCCCCAAAACTGTCCCGGGGTGTCCAGACAGCCTCTGGGGGGTTTGTGTGCACAAACACGTGGGAATCACAACGGGATTTCATTTGGGCTGCCCAGGGAGTTTGGAGTGCCCATCCCAAGGAAGGGCTGGAGGTGGCACTCGGTGACAAAGTGGGATCAGCTGAACTCCACGGGCTGGGAGGGCTTTTCCAGCCCCAGTGATTCCACGAATCCGTGAAGGAACGACAGGCAGGGGCTCTGTGCTGCAGGGATTATTCCGTCTGTCACATCCCCGTCACCGCCCGGTTGTTTATTCACATTTCATCCCGGCTGCCCCGCACCTGCGGCTCGGCAGGAACCCGCATCCCGGGAATCGCGCCCACAGCGGGCACACCCAGCGGCTCCCGCCCCACCCGGGCGGGCAGCACCCCTCTCCTGCCCTGAAGAAAACGAATATTATTATTTTTTCCGCCCGGCTGTGCGCGATGGAGCATCGCTGCCTGACGATGTCGCTTAGCAACGCGGCAGCATCCGCGCAAAGCCCGCGGCGGCCGCCGGGCTGGCACGGACGTGACTGCGGGCACACGGAGCCAGCTCCTTGTGCCGAGGTGTGCCCGGCTCCCCGCCCGGCCCCGGGGCCGCTGCCTGTGCCCCGGGTGTGCCCCCCGTGCCCGGGGTGCGCTGCCCCTCAGACACCCCAGCCCTCCCCGCTCGCTGCTCCCAGGGCTGGTTTAGGAGGAGGGAGCAGTGGAATTTTACAGCTCCATCCCATAATGCTCTCGCTGGCGGTCCCATGGCCTGGCTCGTACCTCCAGCAAAGCGTAAAGTCGGATCACAATGATGTGACTCACTCTCCGACTAAAGATAGATCTCGTCAGAGATCCCTCCGGGGCTCTTCGGCCAGGGCTGCGCTTGGGGTGGGCTTTGTGCCCCCTCCCCGCTCCCCAGGTTTGGGGTCTGGGGATTCCCGGGGGCAGGAGTGGCTTTGGGGACCTGCAGGAGGACACGGGGGACCTGCCCAGGAGTGTGAGTTTGGCCTCAGACCTCCACTGTGGCACTGTCTGGGGACTCCCAAAAAACACCTGGCCACAGAAAAGAGGGAGGAACATTCTTAAGGGAGGTGTCTTCAAGGCCTTAAAGCATTTTTATTTCAGTGTTCACCTTGCAGCTGCTTGATACGGAGCAGGGCTGGTGCAGGACACACAGAGAAGCAGCCAGGACCCCAACCAAGACAAGAGGAGCTCCTGCCCCAGGAGCAGCAGCCCCTGACAAGGCCACAGAGGGTCCCAGCACCGGACAGGAGCAGGGAAGTGGCAGGACAGGCCAGACCTGCTCTGTTTGTCACCCCAGCCACCCCTGTGGCAGTGTGTGGGCACTGGGGACATGGGGAACACAGCCCTGCTGAAGCCCCAGGGGCAGAATCCTGGCCTGAAGGACACACAGGGATCAGAATTCCCCCCAGCCAAGCACAGACTTTTATCCCACCATAAACACGGCAATGGAAACTGGCAGGTGAGGAGCCCGTTGAGCCCTGTACAATTCCACTGGTGCCAAAGGCATTGCTGCAGGGACAAAGCCCAGGCATTATTTTTAACCTGGCCGTTTCCCTTCGTGCCCTTCATTCAGGAAATCCCTATGCGGGTGCATGGCTCCGGTCATGTGAATCTCCCCAGTGTGACTGCTCATGTCCTCAGAGCTAAACACATGCCCAGATCCACGAGGGCTGGGGCCTGAAACAGCATCAGAGGGGAGGGAGGAGGGATGGGAGAGTGGGAATTCCTGAGCAGTGCGTGACAGGGGTCTGCCCACCCGGCCCATGGGAATATTTCTGGCTGTTTCCCCTTTTCAGCCTGACAATTCCTCTAAACTCAGCAGCATCTTTGGGGCAGCAGCTGAAGGTCTGCCTGCTGTGAAGGGGAGGAGAACAAAACACCCCAAATGTTCCTAAAGGATATTAAAATAGAATTAACAAAGCAGCTTGTTATGCAAATGTCCTTTGGGGACTGCAATCCCTGTGTGTGACTCTCCCAACCTTGCCCTGATTCCCTCTCTGCTCTTGCAGGGAGCAGCCTCGGAGTCTTCACAGGAAACCTCACCAGAGGTGATTTTCTGCACTGCTTTGGCTTCCCTGTTCTGCCATTCCTCAAAAATTCTGACTTCCAAACACCAGGAATTGTGATCTCTGAGCACTGCCAGCATTCCCAGGATCACCAAGGCTGGAAGAGCCCCTCAGGATCCCCCAGTGCCACCCCAGCCCCACCAGCATCCCCCAAACCCTGTCCCCAAGGGCCACCTCCAGACTGTCACTCTAAACCCCACCTGAACTCCATCTCATCCCTCTGACTCTGCAGGAACCTGACCTTTGGATGGGAGGGACCATCCTGGAGGCTCTCACAGCCCTCAAGGGGCTGAGCCTGGGAGCAGATGAATTGTGAGCTGTGGCCCCCTGAATGTTTGGTGCATGTGCAGGTGCCTTTGGCTTGGATTTCCTGGAATCACCAAGGTGGGAAGAGCCCCTCAGGATCACCCAGTGCCACCCCAGCCCCACCAGCATCCCCCAAACCCTGTCCCCAAGGGCCACCTCCAGACTCCTCCTGAGCACTCCCACAGACAGTGACTGCAAACCTCCCTGGGCAGCTCAGCCCAAGGCCTGACCACTCTGTGAGGGAAGAAAAAAATGTCCCAGTGCCCCACAGAAACCCAAACAGCAACTCCCAAATATTCCTGTCTTCCAGTGATCCAGAGGACAGCCAGCAAAGGATCCACCAAAGGAATCTGGGTGATGACTTTTTTGTTCAGCTTCACAGGAACTATTTTAAAACCCCCTCTTTGCCCAAGCACTGCTTTCAGCACTTTCCCAGCCCTTTCCCAAAAGGTCTGGCTGCAGACAGAGATGTAACAACAAATCCTGACCCACCAGGGTGATGCCTCTGGTGTGCCCTGGGTGAGGGTGACTTTCACAGGTCCCAAAAATCCCCAGATCTGCAGATCCCGTGGTCTGCAGCAGGCAGTGAGAGCAGCTTTGCCACAACAGATGAAGCCACGGAGAGGATGCTCACACACGCTGTGAACAAGAGTCAGAAGACCTCCTGAATTAATTTGTCATGGCTGTGGGGTAAAAACTCCTAAAAATACCTCTGGCTGTGATTAGTCTTTAATTTCTCATGCTCACCCAAATGAGGGGAAACACCATCTTTATTTTTTCAAGCTCCACGTCCACCAAACTTCCCCTTATTTGTACAAGGCCTTTTTAAAAACTCACTACAAGGGCAACCGGCTCAGCTTCGTCCCAACTTTCTGTTTCAGGTTTATGGATTTGCCATTCAAACAGGCAAATCCCTGGAATTCATTTCACAGGACATTGACCAAAGGGAATGTGGAATAATGTTCTTTGGGTTTTGACACACCATCAAGTGCAAGTTTGCCACGAGGAAAGAGGACAAACAACAGCCCTGAAATAGGCAAAACCCTCCACAATAACCATGCTTAAAGCACAAATAAAGTTATTTTATTAGTGTTGGCTTCCCTCTTGTGGCAATGAACAAACTGGAGTCCTAATATCTCACCAGGCCTGGTGCTCCTCCTCTGCTTTATTTCCTCCGGAGCCACTTGCACATTTCCATAATTTGAGTGACATTTGTGAATTTACGACGATTTTTTTCCCCTGGCAGCGTGTGTGAGAAGGTACCACTGCTATTAATAAACTGCACTTCATCAACAGGATTGAGAGCTATTTATAAAGGATGCTGGTATCTTGCTTTTTTTGCAGATGGGGGAACTGAGGTGTGGAATAATTAGAAGCCAATCAGCAGGTCCAAAGCGGGGCTGAAAATAGATCCCAAATCTCCCGAGGCTCAGGGCCACGTTCTGACTGCTCCCCTGCCAGGGTGGGAGATGGTGACAGCTCCTGGTACCACCTACCCCGTGTCTGATATCCTCAGAATTTCCCAAAACAGCTCATTTTTTCCTCTGATATTTCCTGGCCAACCTCATAAGACAAATAAATAAACAATCTCCAAGACAATCCAAGTGGACCCACATCACCTTTTCTGGTTAAAGATTTGCAGTCAGTGTTTGTTTCTCCAGCCAGCTCACTCTTAAATTAATTTTTTCAGGTGTTCTACAGCATCTTAAAAGAATTTAGATTATTTTTAAAGCCCACAGGCGCCTGGTTAGGGGTTTCTCCCCCTTTTACAACAGTTGTGTGGAAAATAAATGAAGGCACCACGAGCTCCCTGGAAGCATCACACGCACAACAAAATAATAATGAAGAACCTGTGTCCTGTAAAACAACACCAACCTGAAACCTCCCTGGGAGGGCAGGAAAATGTGGTTTGAGGTGCTTGATTTTGCAAATGGAGAGCTTTTAGAGGAGTGCTGTGATGCTGAGGGCAGGGAGTTCATTCGCCTGACTCGACTGACATTGCCCTGAGTTGGAATTCCCCTAACGGGGCTTTTTCAATCATTCTTTCTGGTTTGAAGGGGGAAAAAAAGCTTTTCTGCCCCTTGCCACGGAGTGAAAACCCCTTTTTTAATAGGAAAATGAGTCAGGTCGTGCCTGGGCAGGGAGATTTTGGAGGGTGGGCACAGGGAGCTCTTGATTCACCTGCCCAAGTAAAAGGACTTTTTTTGTGGAAAACACCCACCTGGGCTGGATTCAGCACCAGCTGCGCCTCTGGAATCCTTGGGAAAGAGGGAAAAACCCCAACAAACCCTCACCAACCCCCCCAGCAGCTGCCCATGGTTGTGATGGGGGTGAGTTCAGCCCTGGCTTTTTGGGGCCAGGTTTTCTGGGACGATGAATTGGAGCAGCAGGAGAGGAAAACTCCTGCATTACCAGTAAACACCAGGAGTTTTTCCAGAGGACCTGGTCAGGAATTTGTTTGCAGCTCCATCCTGGCTCCCGTGGGGCTCCCTGGTGCCCAGCCCCGGGCTCAGGCAGAGCCAGGGGCGATTATTGAATCCCAGGGGGGAACAGGAGAGCTCAGGTTGGGGTGAGCTGAGGGAAGCCCTCGGTGTTTTCAGTGCTGCTTCCAAACCTGGGCTCAGGGTTCCATCATCAGAGGGGTTTGGGGTGGGTTTTGGGTTTCTCACCTTGCCCTGGTGGAGGGTGAGCCCAGCAGGTTTTGTCTGACCTGCTGCTCTCTCCCCACTGTCAGGACCTCGGGTGGGATTTTAAAATCCTCCTCTTTCCATCTCCCCGTGCTGTGAGTTGTTTGTGGAGCTGGACAAGCCTTGCTCCTGTTTTTAGGAGACCTCCTGGAGCAGGGCCCTGAGGGAATCACCTCCCCAGCATCTCCCCAGCCTGAGAACTGTCACCTTCCTTCTGGAGGATTCTCAGTGAAAGGAAAATAAAAACCACACTTTGCATGATTTCAGTTGTGGTCTGACTCAGCAGGAGACAGAAATCGATGTTTTCTTCCATCCCCACCTGACTAAAAAGAGCACTTTAAGGTCACAGCCCTACAAGCACCCACAAGGGAATGTTCCTCCAGGTGTTTCTCCTGACCTTGCAGATGTTCAGGGGCTCATGAAGTGACCAAACTGGAACAGAGGCACAGGGAAATGTCAAAGGGGCAATATGGGGAATTTAATTGCTTTGAGGGAGGGAAAAACTCCTAAAACCTCGCATCTCTGACAAGGGAAAGCTCCATTATTGTGACAGATATCCAAATGCAAGGACAGGTTTTAGCCAGGCTTAAATCTTCCTTCCAGTGTAAGGCATCAGGTACAAACTGTTTATTACCCAGGGGATGTTATTTGTTCAAAATTAACCTGTAAAAAGTGCTCTGATCTGAATTCTTGAAAAGATTATCAGCCTTTGATTGAGTTCCCAGTTCAGTAAAGTGCCCTCAGTGACTTCCCTGGCCTGAAAAAGCCAGATTTTCTGTCTATTAAAATGCTGCACAGAGTGTTCTGGAATAACAATGAAATAATTTGGGATATGAAACCACCTTTGAGATGAATCCGTTTGAAAACTTCACTGTGGGCACATGATAAAAAAAAAAAAAAAAAAGGTCAAATCTGATTTTTATTAAAGACATGCAAGTATTTTCCTACATGTTAGACATGCTTTTCTCAGCAGAGTTGTTATTACAGTCACCTTTAAAAGCCCAGTGATAGAATCACAGCAGGGTTTGAGCTGGTAGAAACCTAAATCCCACCCAGGGCCACCCCTGCCATGGCAGGGACACCTCCCACTGTCCCAGGCTGCTCCAGCCCCAGGGTCCAGCCTGGCCTTGGGCACTGCCAGGGATGCAGGGGCAGCCACAGCTGCTCTGGGCACCCTGTGCCAGGGCCTGCCCACCCTGCCAGGGAACAATTCCTGATTCCCAAGAGCCCATCCAGCCCTGCCCTCTGGCACTGGGAGCCATTCCCTGGCTCCTGTCCCTGCAGCCCTTGTCCCCAGTCCCTCTGCAGCTCTCCTGGAGCCCCTTCAGGCCCTGCCAGGGGCTCTGAGCTCTCCTGGGATCTTTCCCTCCTCCAGGTGAACATTCCCAGCTCTCCCAGCCTGTCCAGTTGTGTCTCGGTTATGTCAGGCTCAAACCTCTCCTTGTGCCTTGGAGCGTCCCCCCGGAATGCAGCCAGGGAGGGAGGAAGGAATTAATTCCCGCGGCCAAATCAATCCTGTTGGAGCCGCTGCCTCATTCCCGGTGGGATGCTGCGCCGCCTTTCCCGAAGAGCCTCACTCGAACTCTGTCCTCCCGTCCTGAAACGATCCCAGCGCTCGGAATCTGCAGCGAGAGCAGCACCTAGTGTTGGGATCCTGCACAATCCCTGCAGCCGTCTCTCAAGGTTGCTGTTCCCTGAGATTCTCCTCGGGGTTGCTGTTCCCCGAGGTAAGAAGGTTTTCAGGCTTCTCTAGCCCTAAAGGTCTCACGCCGGAGCCAGAGCAGACAAACAGAGTCTGCCAGTCTGGGTTTCCAGGGCTGTTTATTCTTCATTATCTCAGTTCTGTCCCAGCTCTGCAGGGCGTCCCCAGCAGAGCAGGACACGTGGGGGACTGGGGCGGTTCAGAGGGTCCTGGACCCTTTGTACCATTTCTCTGACCCAACCACCTTCCACAACGAACTTTTTATTTACAGGATTTTACCAATACTCACTACCAATGTTAACATGTCATTTCTACTCTAAACCAATCCTTGAGATCCCACTCAGCAGAAAATGGGGGAAAAGAACAAGAACCAGGAGCACAGGACCACTCCCCAATTCCTCCATCTTGTCTCTTCAAACCCATATACTAAAAATCCTGGATTCTACATTTACACTCTGTGATAAACTAAATACTACTTATTTTGAATTCTCTCAGCTTGTGATTCTTCACACACTGTGGGCATTCACTGCCATGGCAGGGATCAGAGGCAGTGCCCTCCTGGGCTCTGTGTGAGGCTGCCTGAGCCCCTTGGACAGACCCCAGACCCCCTGTCCGGTCTCCAAACCCTCCAGAGCAGCCAGAGGGATGTCCTGGATTCTGACAGCCATCCTCCCTCCATCCCTCCATCCATCCATCCATCCATCCATCCATCCATCCATCCATCCATCCATCCATCCATCCATCCATCCCTCCATCCCTCCATCCCTCCATCCATCCATCCATCCATCCCTCCATCCATCCATCCATCCATCCATCCCTCCATCCATCCATCCCTCCATCCATCCATCCATCCCTCCATCCATCCATCCATCCATCCATCCATCCATCCATCCATCCATCCATCCCTCCATCCCTCCATCCCTCCATCCATCCATCCATCCATCCCTCCATCCATCCATCCATCCATCCATCCCTCCATCCATCCATCCATCCCTCCATCCATCCATCCATCCCTCCATCCATCCATCCATCCATCCATCCATCCATCCATCCATCCATCCATCCATCCATCCATCCATCCATCCATCCCTCCATCCATCCCTCCATCCATCCATCCATCCATCCATCCATCCATCCATCCATCCATCCATCCATCCATCCATCCATCCATCCATCCATCCATCCATCCCTCCATCCCTCCCTCCATGAGATCCATGGAGGAGCTGAAATCCACCTGCAGGCCCTGGAGATCCATGGAGGAGCAGAGATCCACCTGCAGGCCCTGGAGGAGCAGAGATCCACCTGCAGGCCCTGGAGATCCATGGAGGAGCAGAGATCCACCTGCAGCCCCTGGAGGAGCAGAGATCCACCTGCAGGCCCTGGAGGAGCCCATGCCAGAGCAGGGCTCACACAAAAGGTGTGATCCCATGGGAATTCCACCCTGGAGCAGGTCCTGGCAGGGACCCGAGGCCCTGTGGGAAGAGGAGCCCATACTGGATCGGGTTTGCTGGAAGCACTTGGGATTCCTTGGGAAAAGGGGCCCCCTCTGGAGCAGGTCCTGCAGGAATGACTCCATGGAAAGGGGCTCACACAGGAGCAGCTTGATCCTGAAGAGCTGATCCTTTGGGAATTACCCATGCTGGAGAAGTCCATGGAGGACACCAGGGCATGGGGCCACCGTGGGAACAGGAACACCAGGGGGATAGGGACAGTGACACTGAAGGCACAGGGACATCAGGCACGGGGACACAGTGACATTGTGGGCATAGGGATGCTGTGGGCACAGGGACACTGACAGAGACACTGAGGAGCACAGGGACACTGGGGACACAAGGACAACGCAGGGACAACACAGGGACACCATGGGCATGGGGACATTGTGGGCACAGGGGCACCATGGAGACACCACAGGGACACTGGTGGCACAGGGACACCAGGAACAGTAACATTGTGGGCACAGGGATGCTGTGGGCACAGGGACACCACAGGGACACTGTGAGTACAGGGAGACACTGGATGCAGGGATACACAGGGACACCGTGGGTACAGGGACACTGGTGACACAGGGGCGCTGCAGGGACACTGGTGGCACAGGGACATTGGTGACACAGGGGCACCGCAGGGACACTGGTGGCACAGGGACACTGGTGGCACAGGGACACCGCAGGGACATTGGTGGCACAGGGACACTGATGGCACAGGGACACCGCAGGGACATTGGTGGCACAGGGACACTGGTGGCACAGGGACACTGGTGACACAGGGACACCGCAGGGACACTGGTGGCACAGGGACACTGGTGGCACAGGGACCCGGGGGGCGCGGGGGCTGCGCTGCCCCAATGGCCCGGCAGGGGGCGCGCGGCTGAAGGCGGCGCCCCCCGGCGGAACTACAGCTCCCAGCGTGCCCCGCGGCAGGAGCGGCCCCAATGGCGTGTGTGGGCGTGGCCCGGCCGCGCCTGCGCAGTGCGCGGTGACCCTGGGGCGGCCGGGAAAGATGGCGGCGGCAGCCGGGCTCGTCTTGAAGGTGAAATTGGGGGGCGGCAGGGGCTGGGCGGTTTTGGGGGGGAACAGCGCCGTCTCCCGCCCTCCAGCCCCGCGCAGGGTCTCGGACCTTCCTCTTCCCCCCATCTTCGAGGGCCGACCCCGCCATTCTCACCCTTTTCCCCCCCCCAGGTGCGGCAGCTGAGTACGACGGCGGCGAGACCGGCGTCCAAGCTGGTCAAGGTGAGGGGGCAGGGGCGTTGTCAAAGGGAAGGAGCAGGGAGGATCTCAAAGCTGGCGAAGATAAGGGGCAGGGGGGTCCGGAAAGGGTCGGGAGGGCTCTCCAAGCTGGTCGAGGTGAGGGAGTGGGAGGAAGGTCGTATCCCGGCTGGTCACGGTGACAGGGCGGGGCTGCGAGGGGCTCAGGCCGGGGGCTGTGAGGGGCTCAGGGAGGGGCTGTGAGGGGCTCAGGGCGGGGGCTGTGAGGGGCTGTGAGGGGCTCAGGGAGGGGCTGTGAGGGGCTCAGGGCGGGGGCTGTGAGGGGCTGTGAGGGGCTCAGGGCGGGGCTGTGAGGGGCTCAGGGCGGGGGCTGTGAGGGGCTCAGGGCGGGGGCTGTGAGGGGCTCAGGGCGGGGGCTGTGAGGGGCTCAGGGCGGGGGCTGTGAGGGGCTCAGGGCGGGGGCTGTGAGGGGCTCAGGGCGGGGCTGTGAGGGGCTCAGGGCGGGGGCTGTGAGGGGCTGTGAGGGGCTCAGGGCGGGGCTGTGAGGGGCTCAGGGCGGGGGCTGTGAGGGGCTGTGAGGGGCTCAGGGCGGGGCTGTGAGGGGCTCAGGGCGGGGGCTGTGAGGGGCTGTGAGGGGCTCAGGGAGGGGCTGTGAGGGGCTCAGGGCGGGGGCTGTGAGGGGCTCAGGGCGGGGCTGTGAGGGGCTCAGGGAGGGGCTGTGAGGGGCTCAGGGCGGGGCTGTGAGGGGCTGTGAGGGGCTCAGGGCGGGGCTGTGAGGGGCTGTGAGGGGCTCAGGGCGGGGGCTGTGAGGGGCTCAGGGCGGGGGCTGTGAGGGGCTCAGGGAGGGGCTGTGAGGGGCTCAGGGAGGGGCTGTGAGGGGCTCAGGGAGGGGCTGTGAGGGGCTGTGAGGGGCTCAGGGCGGGGGCTGTGAGGGGCTCAGGGCGGGGCTGTGAGGGGCTCAGGGCGGGGCTGTGAGGGGCTCAGGGCGGGGCTGTGAGGGGCTCAGGGCGGGGGTCCCAGAGGGTCACGGTGAGGGGAGGGCGCAGTGGTGGCTCCCGGCTGGCCAAGGTGAGGGCGGGCGGTCTGTGCCCGGGTCCCCCGCTCAGCGCCCGCCCTTGCTCCCGCAGCCGCCCATCCAGGTGTACGGGCTGGAAGGGCGCTATGCCACCGCCCTCTACTCGGCAGCCAGCAAGGAGAAGAAACTGGAGCAGGTGGAGAAGGAGCTGACCCGGGTGTGGGTAAGTGCTCCACAGCCGGGGTGCCCTGGGGTGGGAGCAGGGGGAGTTCCCTGTTGCTCCTCAGTGGAGAGGGGCTGGGCTCCTGAGACCTGTGAGACTGCCTGCCTGTGGCCCTGGTGTTTAAATGGGCTCTTGGGAATCAGGAATTGTTCCTGGCAGGGTGGGCAGCCCTGGCACAGGGTGTCTGGAGCAGCTGTGGCTGTTCCACCCCTGGCAGTGCCCAAGGTCAGGTTGGGCTTTGGGCTTTGGAGCAGCCTGGGACAGTGGAAGGTGTCCCTGCCACGGCAGGGGTGGGACGAGGTCCATCCAAACTTTAAGGTCTTTTCCAACCCAAGCCCCTCCTTGATTCTCTAGCTGGAGCTGCCATTTCACTTCCCATCAGCCCCAGAGCTCTTTGTTCTTATTCCAGGAATCAGGAATGCCCTTGTTGCCTGCTTTGGCTACTCCAGGCGGGCCTTGTGATGCCAGGAAACCCCCTGGTGTTTGTCCCATCCTTGTGTATCCCCTCAGAGCCTCCTGAAGGACCCCAAGCTGTCCAGCGTGGTGATGAACCCTCACACCAAGAGCTCAGTGAAACAGAAAGCTGTGAATGACGCCCTGGCAAGAGAGAAGATGTCCCCAGTCACCGTCAACCTGATGAGTGAGTGCCCGCTGGCCCTCAGGAGAGCATCCCAGCAGTGCTGTCCGTGGGGAGTGCTGCTGCCTGCTGGGACCTGCCCCTTTGGGGGGGTTTAACCCCTCGGTGCGTGGCTCTTTTGCAGATCTGCTGGCCGAGAACGGCCGCCTGCGTTACACCCCGGGCATCGTCGCCGCCTTCGGGAAGATCATGAGCGCCTTCCGAGGGGAGGTGGTGTGCACGGTCACCACGGCTCAGGTGGGCTGCATCCAGGCAGGGAATGGGAGGAAAGGGGAAAGGACAAACCTCTCCCAGTTAATGCTGCCCTCTGTGATCAAATTAATTACTGTGAGAGCGGTGAGGACGTGTCTCACCTCTGCCAAGCTGAACAAAGTGCTGCAGAGAGAGGGTTGATGTGCAGCAGTTCCTGCTCCAAAATGAAACTGTTCTGTAAGAGACTAAAACGAGAGCTGTGGGACTCCAGGGGGCTCTCTGGAAATGCTGTTCATTCCACAGATGATGTTACAGCAGTCCTGGGTGTACAGAGCCCAGCCTGAAAGCTGCCAGCTACAGCTCACAGGCACGCCTGAAGCCTGGAGCCACTTCAATTTTGGTTACAATGCCTTATATAGTTTTCTTTACTGAGCACCTTAATACACAAAAACCAGTCAGTATTGGCAATTGATTGAGAGATGGGAAGTCTGATTCAGTGATCAGAATTTGATTTTACTCAGGTTTTCCAAAAGCTTATATACTATTTCAAACAGGTTAATGATTTCTACTACAATAATCAGGTTAAAAATCACGCAGAAAACTCATACATTTTACAACAATTCTTTGCTTGCAGAAGTTGATGGAATCTTCTCTCTTCCTGTAAGCAGGTTTAATCCCATCTCCTGTAATTTTCACACTTCTGTTTGTTCCTGCCCTGGCATCTTGG